>NW_028122259.1:0-65688 GCF_965194805.1 Balaenoptera borealis
AGTGATTTCTTTAAAATGAAAGGTAAATATGTGTTTGTGGGCATATAAGTGTGTGTGTGTACAATCATTTTTATATAGAGATTTATTATCTCTCAATTTATTTTGTACAAGAGGTTTGTCTCAGAAAATCAGTGTCTTCTTGCTTTACTATTGTGCTATTGTGATTTATCATAAGAAATACATTTGGTCTTTGTCCCCTTCCCCCCCCCCCCCACCTCGCACAGAGCTCCTACAACCCTTGGAATTTCCTCAGTGAGGAGATCAACAAAAATGCCTTTGTTATGTTAACAAGGTGACTTTTGGAACCCACCTAAGGGTGCGGACTGATTGCCAGGAAAACCGAGGGCGAATACAAGGTTGGAACTTTCAGTCCCACCCCCAGGTTTCCACGAAAGGGGGAGAGGCTGGAGGTTGAAACAATAACCAATGGCCAATGATTTAATCAACTGCACCTATGTAACAAAGGCTCCATTAAAACCCAAAAGGACTGGGTTCAAAGAGCTTTCAGACTGGTGAACACATGAGGTGCTCGGGGTGTGGTACCCCAAAGGGGGCGTGGAAGCTCCATGCCCCTTCCCACCACCTTGCTCTATGCATCTCTTCCGTCTGGGTGTTCATCTACGATCATAACCTTTTATAATAAATCGGTAAATGTAAATAAGCTGTTTTCCTGAGCTCCGTGAGCCACTCCAGCAAATTAACTGAAACCAAAAAGAGGGTCATAACTCTAACTTATAACCAATAAGTCCAGGTGACAACCTAGACTTGGGATTGGCATCTGAAATGGAGGGCAGTCTGGTGGGACTGAGCCCTAAACCTGTGGATCTGATGTCATCTCCAGGTAGATAGTGTCAGAATTGAGTTAAATGGTAGGGCACCGAGACAGCGTTGCAGAATTGTTTGCTGTGGGGAAAAAAAAACCACACGTGTTTAGTGACCAGAAGTGTCCAAAGTAAAGTGTTCTGTGTGAGGAGTGAAAAAAGAAATCTCACAGGTGGGTTTTTTTCCAACTCAATTATTCTTCCCTTAAGCCCTGAGGGCATCACAAAAGACCAACAGGATAAAAAGTTACAGTTAAGCCAACCCTGCCTTCAGTCTTTGGTGCACACAAAAGGATCCACAGGGGTAGGTAGTATAACATAGTGGGTAAGAACAAGGACTCTGGGACCATGTGACTCGGGTTTGAATCCCAACTCTCTCTCTCTCCTTCTCCGTCTCCCTCTCCCTCTTTGACTTTGGACAAGTTATTTAGCCTCAGTTTCCTCCCCTGGAAAATGGAGATAATAAAAGTACATTCTGCAGAGGGTTGTTGTAAGGCTTAAATTTCATGATATGTATAAAGTGTCTGGACAGGGCCTAGCTCATAGCTATAAATATTTGAAGTTATTATTACTTTCAATCAGTTCCCTGCGGTCACAAGTGACACGCAGTTATCCGGTGACTTAGTGAACGGATGGTTGACTTAACTAGAGCTACTCAAGAACACAGCTCTCAACACCATGTCAGTGATTCATAAAGGAGCGTCTACTCAAGTTCCTCCCTGGGCCCCACGATTGAACTCACACCCCGGGGCATCCGAAAGGACACGGGAGAGGATTAGAAAACAACTCCTTCCGTCATTTGCATCTCCAGACTTACAACTAAGAGTTCTAAAATAAACAAATGGAGTAGCTTGGGAAATGATGCATCAACTGCTGCTTCTGGTGACATGAATAGTGGGAGCTATCACAAGTCTGCCCATCACACGCTGGGGAGACATTTTCCTCAGACACCAAAGAGAAGCAACAACTCAGGATGACCGAAACCTGCAATCCCCCAGAAAATCAATTGTCACCATCTCGCATCATTTTGATGTGAATAATTATAGGCACTGAATGCGTCCTTGGTATCACCGCAAATGGGTTCATTGTGGCTAGAAATACAGCAGAATGGATTCACAACAAGGCAGTTTCCACAAGTGGCAACATCCTGCTTTTCCTGAGTGTATCCAGAAGAGCGCTACAAAGCTTCATAATGCTAGAACTCACCTTCAGTTCAACATCCCCACAGTTTTATAATCAAGACATTCATTGTATATGATATGATTTTCCCTAATATATTTTTTACATAAATGAGTTATAAAACACTTTCATTTCCTGGTCCCTGTTTCCCATCATGAATCTTCATCCCCATCATGTGGAATAATTGCACATCTAGATGAACCCAACCATTTAACACCCCACATTTACTTCTAAGCAGCCTGGTGTTGCTTGAGATCTCTCACAACTGGATGAAGTTATGTTCCTACAGATTCATGCTCTTCAGCCTCAAATGAGTAACATCACTGGGCATTTCTAGCCTGTATTTCCCTAAAGAAGTCATTCATTAACTACCCATGATGACTATCTCATATCTTTTCCTCAGCCCTAAACCTCCAGTCTATCATCTCTCTGCCTTATTTTCAACTGATGAAGTTGCCCTTACTTTTTTTTTTTTTTTTTTTTTGATACAAGGAAGTCATCGGGAGGTCATTCCTTCACCTTCCCTTTAGCGAATCTATAAAACCACTAATTTTCTCCTACATTTCTAATATTTCAATAGAAAGAGCGCCCTTCTATCAACATAGATACAGAGAACAAATGGGTGGTTTTAAGAGGTGGGGCGGGGGGGGGGGAGGGATGAGAAAAATAGGTAAACTAGGTTTTTTTTTAAGTTCAAATAAAATTTAAAATTTTTAAATAAATACATCTAGGCAAAAGGAGATATTACAAACAGATCATAATCATGAATTTGAATGTGGTTACTCAAAATTCTAAGAGCTATTTTTCAATGTCCAATTTCAAACTATACATGTTGAACACATGTGTACATTTCTGGTCAATATATAATTAGTAGTGGGATTTCACAGTTACAGAATATGTATATCTTCAGCTTTTATATATGCTCCCAAACTGCTTTCCAATAAAGTTCACTGTATTTTCATACACAGTGAAATCCTACATAGTACTGGAACAAATTCAGATAAATCACAAAAATGAAATCTCATAAACACAGATATAAGACAGGATAGATAGTACGGTACAATTTTTAACAATATAAGCATTACAGAAACTGCTCTCTGCAATTTTAAGACAGGATATGTGGGGTGGCTATTGTCTAGAAAGGAGCAAAGGGGGACTTCTGGGGCACTGGTACCATGGTAATATTTTCTTTCATGATCTGGGTGCAAGTTACTTATTTTTAGTTTGTGAAAATCAATGAGTTATATAACTTCAATGAAGAGTTTAAAAACTTAAGTGGCTATACATGTATACATGGATTTGTGTATAAATTTGTGTATTAATGGGCCTCTCTGTTGTAATTAACACAGGCCGCAGGGACCAAAAGTTCCCCTCGGCCCTTCTGAAAATGTTCGGGAATGGTAGTGCAGGAAGGGAATACACACTTTCCGCATTTCTGCCCTGCAGGGCAGCAGTTGTTGCTGTTGGGAGTCACTGTGCTAATTCTCTTAGGTCATTTTTCCCTTTAGTCGTTCTGACTACCTCCCAGCGCTCCATGGCTGCACGCTTGTCTCACTGGAAAATGCACAGCCCCAATTCTGTGCAGGGACGACGCGAAGCAGAGTGTGATGCATCTCTCTGGAGCGTCAAGTTTATTAACTAGAGTTGGAAGAACCAAGGAGTTCTTGGAACAAGAACTATCCCCCTCCCCCACCAACACGGAAGACAGAAGAGTAGGGGAGGGGAGACGTGCCCCAGGAATGACAGTCCAGTCTCTCAAGTTTCACCCAGGTGGGGGTTGAGGGGCAGACCTGCAGCCACGGTGGCCTCGCTTTCGGTCGCCCGGGCTGCTCCGGACCATCCTCTGAGCTGGCCAGGGTCTTGGATACGATGCTGCTGAAGGCCGTGCAGAGAACACACTCCTCTTCCCCTGCACCGGGCCCCAGGGAGCGCGGCGGCCTGACCTTCCTGCCTCGGTCATCCATGGGGTTCACATGGGCTCACTTTATTATGACGCCTCATGCTGGGCAGCTTGCAACAAAGATGTTTCAAAATAAAGTTCCAGATTCTCCCAGCCACCCCTTGCTTTTTCTGGCTCTGGCCAGAGACAGTGGATGAGGACACACTCTCAGGCTGCCCAGCGTGGGAGGACCTTCCAGTGTTGGACACACCCAGGGGGCAGCTGCTTCCCTCTGGGGCTCCAATCCTGCTGCTGCTGCTGGAGGTGGATGTCCCAGTGCCACACTGGGGGGCTGGGCTGGGGGTGGCAGTCCTCGCCTCCAGGCTGGGTGGGGGACAGGCAGACTCACCGGTCTTCTGCCCTGCCTGCTGGTCTTCCTGCAGCGGCACAGTTTTTCTGTGGTAGAGCCACCTGGTTTGCAGGGAGGACACCACAGGGCTCGGCGAAGGCTCAAGTTCACTGCCACAGAGGTCCCCGCAAGAGAAGGGCTTCAGAGTTATGATGGAGACCTCCACCTTGGGTTTCTTGGAGCTCACACTGCCTGTCCCAGTGTCCTGGATCTGGTCGCAAGTCAAGCCCGGAGTCCTCACCATTGTCACCTCCAGGTCCTTTTCACAGGGTGGCTGGAGTGGCTCCTTCTGGCCCACGTTGACCCATGGATGCCTCATGAGGTCACGTAAGGTGCCTCTGTCACTGGGGTTGAGGGCAATCATTTTTTGTAACAGATCCCTTATCTCCAAAGACAGATAAGGTGGGATGGGGTATTGCCCTCGTAGGACTTGCTTCCGCAGCTCCTGGAAGTCTTTTCCCACAAAGGGCCGGGACCCAGTTACCATGGTGTACAGCACTACTCCCAGGCTCCACACGTCCACCGCAGGGCCGCTGGAGCTCTGCCCCAGGAAGAGTTCCGGGGCAGCATAAGGGGGTGTGCCGCAGCTCGTGTCCAGTTGGAAAATGTCATCACACTTGTTGCTGAGGCCAAAGTCTGTAAGTTTGATATTCATCTTGGAATCAAAGAGGAGGCTCGGTGGCTTCAGGTCCCGGTGCACGATGCCCCTCCGGTGGCAGTGCTGCAGGGCGGAGACCAGCTGCTGGAACGGGCCTCGGGCCTCCGCCTCTGTCATACGGCCATGGATCTTCAAATAGCGGTACATGTCCCCCCCACTGAGGTACTCCATCACCACGAAAAATGTCTCCTCTGTGTCAATCACCCCCAGCAGTTTCACAATATTGGGGTGATTCAGAGCCTTCAGACTGCACACTTCCCGGAAAAGTGCCTGGACACTTGAGAAGCTCTGACGCCTTTTCTTTATGACCTTCACAGCCACCTGTGTCCCGGTCAGAATGTGCCAGGCCAACTTCACTTTACCGAAGGTGCCTTCACCAATGGTGTGGAGGATCCGGAAGTCATCAATACGAGCCTTCTTGCCAGCAGATTTGGCTGTGAGGCCCTGCATCCTGGTGATCTGCTAACTACACTGACTGACAGCACTACCGAGCAACGCTAACTACGCTAACTAACAATGCTAACTGTACTAACAGGGCTAAGTATGCTGTCTCTACTAACAACGCTAACTACACTAACTGTACCAACAGCGCTAACTAGTACTAACTACACTAACTATGCTAATCAAGTATTAACTATACCAACAATACTCACTATGCTAACTGTACAAAGAACAATGACACAAATAAAAAAGAGTAGAGAAAAGAGAAACGAAAATCAACAAAATGGCACAAACAAGGAAAACACAAGCTAACTGTAGGTCCAAGGCCGTCAGGTCACCAAAAGCAGCTTCCTGGGCTCTAAGGACCAAAAACCTGGGCCCACCTTTCTCTTTCATAGGGCTCTGTGAAGTACATCACAATGGTGCACTCTGAGGTCAGAGCAAGAAATGGACCCATCACCGCTGGGGATACACCACAGTGGTTTTCTCACTTTTTGAGTTCAAGGCCCCTTTACACTTAGGAAAAAGGATCCCAAAGAAAGTTTTCTTTACGTGTGTTATTAGATATTGGTATTCACTTTGTTATAAATAAAAATCTGCAGGATACTTCAGTGGCCTTTTTATTTCTAGTTTGAAAACGCGTAATAATTTTAGAGACCTCATAATGTCTACACTTGAAACGTTCAATTCCTTTTCCTTAAATTCTGGTCTCAAAATAACGTTACTGGGCTTCCCTGGTGGCGCAGTGGTTGAGAGTCTGCCTGTCGATGCAGGGGACACGGGTTCGAGCCCTGGTCTGGGAGGATCCCACAGGCCGCGGAGCGACTGGGCCCGTGAGCCACAATTGCTGAGCCTGCGCGTCTGGAGCCTGTGCTCCGCAACAAGAGAGGCCGCGATAGTGAGAGGCCCGCGCACCGCGATGAAGAGTGGCCCCCGCTTGCCGCAACTAGAGAAAGCCCTCGCACAGAAACGAAGATCCAACACAGCCAAAAATAAATTAACTAATTAAAAAAAATATATAACGTTACAACTTAACTGACTTCACGATACTATACAAAATGTTCTGTTGCATAAGACATGATACGGTACATTATGAAAGTCTATGAAGCTGAGAGAAGGTTTGCCAGGAAGGTCATTGAGCAGATTTCTCATCAGGAGCCTCGGAGGCCAGATGGCATGACTCAATGTACTTGAAGTGTTGAAGGAAAGAAACCGTCAACCAAGAATCCTATATCTAGCAAAACTTTCCTTCGAAAATGAGGGAGAAATCAAGACATTCCCAGTTAATCAAGAGTTGAGAGAGTTCTTAACCACCAGACCCGCCTGCCACAGGGAGTTCTTCAGGTTGCAGTCAAGGACCCTGGACAAGTAGCTCAAAGCCTTATGAAGAAATAAAGACCTCTGGTAAAAGTAGACAGACGGGCGACGAGAAAAGCTAGTACTCTTGTAACTTTGGTTTGTAGCTCCACTTTTTGTCTTCTATTTGATTTAAGAGACTAATATATAATAAAACACACATAGAAATCAAAAAGAAAAAAAAAAAGATCACCTCTTCACCTAGAAAAGTTACTTCACCCCCACTTTAGCCTAACTTTGGGAATTCCCATCAACAACATTCTTCTTTCCACTGTAGGAAGCAACGCTGCCAGAAGCTATGGCAAGCAGAGCCTCTTCTAAAATGCCTCTGATGATTGCAGCAACATGGATGCAACTAGAGATTATTAAGTGAAGTAAGTCAGAAAGAGAAAGACAAATACCATGTGATACCACTTACATGTGGAATCTAAAGTATGGCACAAATGAACCTATCTATGAAACAGCAACAGACTCACAGACATAGAGAACAGACTTGTGGTTGCCAAGGAGGAGGGGGGTGGGAGAGGGAAGGGCTGGGAGTGTGGCATTAGCAGATGTAAACTATTATATATAGGAGGGATAAACAACAAGGTCCTACTCTACAGCACAGGGAACTAGAGTCAATATCCTGTGATAAAACTGTAATGGAAAAGAATATTAAAAAAGAATGTCTATATGCGTATAACTGAGTCACTTTGCCATACAGCAGATTGGCACAAGATTGTAAATCAACTATACGTCAATAAAAACAAAAAAATAAAATAAAACATGCCTCTGATGACGTACACAGCCCCTGCTCCTGCTGACTACCTCTCTGCAGCACCCAACACTGTGAAACCCCGCCCCCAGCTGAGGTCACTCCGGTCCTGTGTCTCCTTCCTTTGTCCTCTGTCTCCCACCAGTGTTTCTCTAACAGAAACACAAAGAACTGCTGTGTTTTCACTCAGTCTCACTGTTCACGTTCCCACGCTTGATTTGGGCATCAGACTTGCAAGAGTTCAAAACTTACTGGGTGGTAGAACTGCCATTTCTCTGCCTGTCTCTCATTATAAAGAACTTCTCTGAAATTCTGAATTCACTGGTCTGGTCATCCATTCACCAGCAAGTATCTAGGTACTGGGGTTAAGCGCTAGGAATGAGATACAGTTGTTAGTAAAAAAAACAACAAACCCCAAATGGAGTCACTTGTGCTAAGTCCCACGTCAGCAAACCAAGACTTAACAGCTAACCTAATTGCAGTTTCAGCCTCTCTCAGGAATGGGACCTTTCACCAATAGATCTGGAATCACCTGGTCAGCACTAGAGGGGTGACCCCCCCCACCCACCTTCCCCCAAGAGGAAGGTGACCCTGCCTGAAACAATCCACTCTTAGCTAGAAACTTCCCTTTTCTGCCCCCTCCTGCCTGTAAAGTTCTTGCATTTTTTACAGCTCCGCAGAGCTCCTTTCTACTTGCTCAATGGGATGCTGCCCGATTCATAAATCACTGAATAAAGCCAATTCGATCTTCAAATTTACTCAGTTAGAATTTTATGTTTTTAATACAGTGATGAGCAAAACAAATAAAAAGAGAGGCATCAAACTCTTCGGAGAGTGTATCCCATTATCCCTCACACTCTTGGAAGCCTGGGTCAGCAGAAATGGAGGAGAGCCAGTGACAAGAAAAAGCCTCTTGAAAACCAAATCAGAGGTCCTGAAATACTACAGACTTACTTGTACAAGTGGGTGGGAACAAGCAGAGAGTAGCAGTTGTTTATTACTGTACACTGTAATCGAGGGAAACATTTGGAGTTCAAGAATAGAGATTTAAAGATGAGATGCTAAAATTCATAACAACTTGTTCAAAACAGGCCAGAAAACCTTAAGTTTTCGCCTTGTTTAAAAGAAGTCCTAAGTAAAGGGAAAACCAAATATTATGAAAAATTTTGGAGACATCTCACACACCAACCTTCCCTTTATTTGAATTACTTCATTATCATTACTTTAGCGTTATGTACTCTCACAAAAGTTCATTTATTCTGAGTTGAGAAGTCCATTTTATCATCATGTGTATCGTGCTTACATTTTAAAATCAGAAACAACTTCCCCAAGATAAAACTGATTCTTCATCTCTTTTGGTTTTACTCTTCCAAAATAGAATAGGTGACTTGGGGTATGATTTTTACCCTATGTTGATTTGCCTACCTTGTAAAGGAGCAAGGAACTTTTCCTTCAACCCTTATTTTCCTAGTGATTTCTTTAAAATGAAAGGTAAATATGTGTTTGTGGGCATATAAGTGTGTGTGTGTACAATCATTTTTATATAGAGATTTATTATCTCTCAATTTATTTTGTACAAGAGGTTTGTCTCAGAAAATCAGTGTCTTCTTGCTTTACTATTGTGCTATTGTGATTTATCATAAGAAATACATTTGGTCTTTGTCCCCTTTCCCCCCCCCCCCCACCTCGCACAGAGCTCCTACAACCCTTGGAATTTCCTCAGTGAGGAGATCAACAAAAATGCCTTTGTTATGTTAACAAGGTGACTTTTGGAACCCACCTAAGGGTGCGGACTGATTGCCAGGAAAACCGAGGGCGAATACAAGGTTGGAACTTTCAGTCCCACCCCCAGGTTTCCACGAAAGGGGGAGAGGCTGGAGGTTGAAACAATAACCAATGGCCAATGATTTAATCAACGGCACCTATGTAACAAAGGCTCCATTAAACCCCAAAAGGACTGGGTTCAAAGAGCTTTCAGACTGGTGAACACATGAGGTGCTCGGGGTGTGGTACCCCAAAGGGGGCGTGGAAGCTCCATGCCCCTTCCCACCACCTTGCTCTATGCATCTCTTCCGTCTGGGTGTTCATCTACGATCATAACCTTTTATAATAAATCGGTAAATGTAAATAAGCTGTTTTCCTGAGCTCCGTGAGCCACTCCAGCAAATTAACTGAAACCAAAAAGAGGGTCATAACTCTAACTTATAACCAATAAGTCCAGGTGACAACCTAGACTTGGGATTGGCATCTGAAATGGAGGGCAGTCTGGTGGGACTGAGCCCTAAACCTGTGGATCTGATGTCATCTCCAGGTAGATAGTGTCAGAATTGAGTTAAATGGTAGGGCACCGAGACAGCGTTGCAGAATTGTTTGCTGTGGGGAAAAAAAAAACCACACGTGTTTAGTGACCAGAAGTGTCCAAAGTAAAGTGTTCTGTATGAGGAGTGAAAAAAGAAATCTCACAGGTGGGTTTTTTTCCAACTCAATTATTCTTCCCTTAAGCCCTGAGGGCATCACAAAAGACCAACAGGATAAAAAGTTACAGTTAAGCCAACCCTGCCTTCAGTCTTTGGTGCACACAAAAGGATCCACAGGGGTAGGTAGTATAACATAGTGGGTAAGAACAAGGACTCTGGGACCATGTGACTCGGGTTTGAATCCCAACTCTCTCTCTCTCCTTCTCCGTCTCCCTCTCCCTCTTTGACTTTGGACAAGTTATTTAGCCTCAGTTTCCTCCCCTGGAAAATGGAGATAATAAAAGTACATTCTGCAGAGGGTTGTTGTAAGGCTTAAATTTCATGATATGTATAAAGTGTCTGGACAGGGCCTAGCTCATAGCTATAAATATTTGAAGTTATTATTACTTTCAATCAGTTCCCTGCGGTCACAAGTGACATGCAGTTATCCGGTGACTTAGTGAACGGATGGTTGACTTAACTAGAGCTACTCAAGAACACAGCTCTCAACACCATGTCAGTGATTCATAAAGGAGCGTCTACTCAAGTTCCTCCCTGGGCCCCACGATTGAACTCACATCCCGGGGCATCCGAAAGGACACGGGAGAGGATTAGAAAACAACTCCTTCCGTCATTTGCATCTCCAGACTTACAACTAAGAGTTCTAAAATAAACAAATGGAGTAGCTTGGGAAATGATGCATCAACTGCTGCTTCTGGTGACATGAATAGTGGGAGCTATCACAAGTCTGCCCATCACACGCTGGGGAGACATTTTCCTCAGACACCAAAGAGAAGCAACAACTCAGGATGACCGAAACCTGCAATCCCCCAGAAAATCAATTGTCACCATCTCGCATCATTTTGATGTGAATAATTATAGGCACTGAATGCGTCCTTGGTATCACCGCAAATGGGTTCATTGTGGCTAGAAATACAGCAGAATGGATTCACAACAAGGCAGTTTCCACAAGTGGCAACATCCTGCTTTTCCTGAGTGTATCCAGAAGAGCGCTACAAAGCTTCATAATGCTAGAACTCACCTTCAGTTCAACATCCCCACAGTTTTATAATCAAGACATTCATTGTATATGATATGATTTTCCCTAATATATTTTTTACATAAATGAGTTATAAAACACTTTCATTTCCTGGTCCCTGTTTCCCATCATGAATCTTCATCCCCATCATGTGGAATAATTGCACATCTAGATGAACCCAACCATTTAACACCCCACATTTACTTCTAAGCAGCCTGGTGTTGCTTGAGATCTCTCACAACTGGATGAAGTTATGTTCCTACAGATTCATGCTCTTCAGCCTCAAATGAGTAACATCACTGGGCATTTCTAGCCTGTATTTCCCTAAAGAAGTCATTCATTAACTACCCATGATGACTATCTCATATCTTTTCCTCAGCCCTAAACCTCCAGTCTATCATCTCTCTGCCTTATTTTCAACTGATGAAGTTGCCCTTACTTTTTTTTTTTTTTTTTTTTTGATACAAGGAAGTCATCGGGAGGTCATTCCTTCACCTTCCCTTTAGCGAATCTATAAAACCACTAATTTTCTCCTACATTTCTAATATTTCAATAGAAAGAGCGCCCTTCTATCAACATAGATACAGAGAACAAATGGGTGGTTTTAAGAGGTGGGGCGGGGGGGGGGGGGAGGGATGAGAAAAATAGGTAAACTAGGTTTTTTTTTAAGTTCAAATAAAATTTAAAATTTTTAAATAAATACATCTAGGCAAAAGGAGATATTACAAACAGATCATAATCATGAATTTGAATGTGGTTACTCAAAATTCTAAGAGCTATTTTTCAATGTCCAATTTCAAACTATACATGTTGAACACATGTGTACATTTCTGGTCAATATATAATTAGTAGTGGGATTTCACAGTTACAGAATATGTATATCTTCAGCTTTTATATATGCTCCCAAACTGCTTTCCAATAAAGTTCACTGTATTTTCATACACGGTGAAATCCTACATAGTACTGGAACAAATTCAGATAAATCACAAAAATGAAATCTCATAAACACAGATATAAGACAGGATAGATAGTACGGTACAATTTTTAACAATATAAGCATTACAGAAACTGCTCTCTGCAATTTTAAGACAGGATATGTGGGGTGGCTATTGTCTAGAAAGGAGCAAAGGGGGACTTCTGGGGCACTGGTACCATGGTAATATTTTCTTTCATGATCTGGGTGCAAGTTACTTATTTTTAGTTTGTGAAAATCAATGAGTTATATAACTTCAATGAAGAGTTTAAAAACTTAAGTGGCTATACATGTATACATGGATTTGTGTATAAATTTGTGTATTAATGGGCCTCTCTGTTGTAATTAACACAGGCCGCAGGGACCAAAAGTTCCCCTCGGCCCTTCTGAAAATGTTCGGGAATGGTAGTGCAGGAAGGGAATACACACTTTCCGCATTTCTGCCCTGCAGGGCAGCAGTTGTTGCTGTTGGGAGTCACTGTGCTAATTCTCTTAGGTCATTTTTCCCTTTAGTCGTTCTGACTACCTCCCAGCGCTCCATGGCTGCACGCTTGTCTCACTGGAAAATGCACAGCCCCAATTCTGTGCAGGGACGACGCGAAGCAGAGTGTGATGCATCTCTCTGGAGCGTCAAGTTTATTAACTAGAGTTGGAAGAACCAAGGAGTTCTTGGAACAAGAACTATCCCCCTCCCCCACCAACACGGAAGACAGAAGAGTAGGGGAGGGGAGACGTGCCCCAGGAATGACAGTCCAGTCTCTCAAGTTTCACCCAGGTGGGGGTTGAGGGGCAGACCTGCAGCCACGGTGGCCTCGCTTTCGGTCGCCCGGGCTGCTCCGGACCATCCTCTGAGCTGGCCAGGGTCTTGGATACGATGCTGCTGAAGGCCGTGCAGAGAACACACTCCTCTTCCCCTGCACCGGGCCCCAGGGAGCGCGGCGGCCTGACCTTCCTGCCTCGGTCATCCATGGGGTTCACATGGGCTCACTTTATTATGACGCCTCATGCTGGGCAGCTTGCAACAAAGATGTTTCAAAATAAAGTTCCAGATTCTCCCAGCCACCCCTTGCTTTTTCTGGCTCTGGCCAGAGACAGTGGATGAGGACACACTCTCAGGCTGCCCAGCGTGGGAGGACCTTCCAGTGTTGGACACACCCAGGGGGCAGCTGCTTCCCTCTGGGGCTCCAATCCTGCTGCTGCTGCTGGAGGTGGATGTCCCAGTGCCACACTGGGGGGCTGGGCTGGGGGTGGCAGTCCTCGCCTCCAGGCTGGGTGGGGGACAGGCAGACTCACCGGTCTTCTGCCCTGCCTGCTGGTCTTCCTGCAGCGGCACAGTTTTTCTGTGGTAGAGCCACCTGGTTTGCAGGGAGGACACCACAGGGCTCGGCGAAGGCTCAAGTTCACTGCCACAGAGGTCCCCGCAAGAGAAGGGCTTCAGAGTTATGATGGAGACCTCCACCTTGGGTTTCTTGGAGCTCACACTGCCTGTCCCAGTGTCCTGGATCTGGTCGCAAGTCAAGCCCGGAGTCCTCACCATTGTCACCTCCAGGTCCTTTTCACAGGGTGGCTGGAGTGGCTCCTTCTGGCCCACGTTGACCCATGGATGCCTCATGAGGTCACGTAAGGTGCCTCTGTCACTGGGGTTGAGGGCAATCATTTTTTGTAACAGATCCCTTATCTCCAAAGACAGATAAGGTGGGATGGGGTATTGCCCTCGTAGGACTTGCTTCCGCAGCTCCTGGAAGTCTTTTCCCACAAAGGGCCGGGACCCAGTTACCATGGTGTACAGCACTACTCCCAGGCTCCACACGTCCACCGCAGGGCCGCTGGAGCTCTGCCCCAGGAAGAGTTCCGGGGCAGCATAAGGGGGTGTGCCGCAGCTCGTGTCCAGTTGGAAAATGTCATCACACTTGTTGCTGAGGCCAAAGTCTGTAAGTTTGATATTCATCTTGGAATCAAAGAGGAGGCTCGGTGGCTTCAGGTCCCGGTGCACGATGCCCCTCCGGTGGCAGTGCTGCAGGGCGGAGACCAGCTGCTGGAACGGGCCTCGGGCCTCCGCCTCTGTCATACGGCCATGGATCTTCAAATAGCGGTACATGTCCCCCCCACTGAGGTACTCCATCACCACGAAAAATGTCTCCTCTGTGTCAATCACCCCCAGCAGTTTCACAATATTGGGGTGATTCAGAGCCTTCAGACTGCACACTTCCCGGAAAAGTGCCTGGACACTTGAGAAGCTCTGACGCCTTTTCTTTATGACCTTCACAGCCACCTGTGTCCCGGTCAGAATGTGCCAGGCCAACTTCACTTTACCGAAGGTGCCTTCACCAATGGTGTGGAGGATCCGGAAGTCATCAATACGAGCCTTCTTGCCAGCAGATTTGGCTGTGAGGCCCTGCATCCTGGTGATCTGCTAACTACACTGACTGACAGCACTACCGAGCAACGCTAACTACGCTAACTAACAATGCTAACTGTACTAACAGGGCTAAGTATGCTGTCTCTACTAACAACGCTAACTACACTAACTGTACCAACAGCGCTAACTAGTACTAACTACACTAACTATGCTAATCAAGTATTAACTATACCAACAATACTCACTATGCTAACTGTACAAAGAACAATGACACAAATAAAAAAGAGTAGAGAAAAGAGAAACGAAAATCAACAAAATGGCACAAACAAGGAAAACACAAGCTAACTGTAGGTCCAAGGCCGTCAGGTCACCAAAAGCAGCTTCCTGGGCTCTAAGGACCAAAAACCTGGGCCCACCTTTCTCTTTCATAGGGCTCTGTGAAGTACATCACAATGGTGCACTCTGAGGTCAGAGCAAGAAATGGACCCATCACCGCTGGGGATACACCACAGTGGTTTTCTCACTTTTTGAGTTCAAGGCCCCTTTACACTTAGGAAAAAGGATCCCAAAGAAAGTTTTCTTTACGTGTGTTATTAGATATTGGTATTCACTTTGTTATAAATAAAAATCTGCAGGATACTTCAGTGGCCTTTTTATTTCTAGTTTGAAAACGCGTAATAATTTTAGAGACCTCATAATGTCTACACTTGAAACGTTCAATTCCTTTTCCTTAAATTCTGGTCTCAAAATAACGTTACTGGGCTTCCCTGGTGGCGCAGTGGTTGAGAGTCTGCCTGTCGATGCAGGGGACACGGGTTCGAGCCCTGGTCTGGGAGGATCCCACAGGCCGCGGAGCGACTGGGCCCGTGAGCCACAATTGCTGAGCCTGCGCGTCTGGAGCCTGTGCTCCGCAACAAGAGAGGCCGCGATAGTGAGAGGCCCGCGCACCGCGATGAAGAGTGGCCCCCGCTTGCCGCAACTAGAGAAAGCCCTCGCACAGAAACGAAGATCCAACACAGCCAAAAATAAATTAACTAATTAAAAAAAATATATAACGTTACAACTTAACTGACTTCACGATACTATACAAAATGTTCTGTTGCATAAGACATGATACGGTACATTATGAAAGTCTATGAAGCTGAGAGAAGGTTTGCCAGGAAGGTCATTGAGCAGATTTCTCATCAGGAGCCTCGGAGGCCAGATGGCATGACTCAATGTACTTGAAGTGTTGAAGGAAAGAAACCGTCAACCAAGAATCCTATATCTAGCAAAACTTTCCTTCGAAAATGAGGGAGAAATCAAGACATTCCCAGTTAATCAAGAGTTGAGAGAGTTCTTAACCACCAGACCCGCCTGCCACAGGGAGTTCTTCAGGTTGCAGTCAAGGACCCTGGACAAGTAGCTCAAAGCCTTATGAAGAAATAAAGACCTCTGGTAAAAGTAGACAGACGGGCGACGAGAAAAGCTAGTACTCTTGTAACTTTGGTTTGTAGCTCCACTTTTTGTCTTCTATTTGATTTAAGAGACTAATATATAATAAAACACACATAGAAATCAAAAAGAAAAAAAAAAAGATCACCTCTTCACCTAGAAAAGTTACTTCACCCCCACTTTAGCCTAACTTTGGGAATTCCCATCAACAACATTCTTCTTTCCACTGTAGGAAGCAACGCTGCCAGAAGCTATGGCAAGCAGAGCCTCTTCTAAAATGCCTCTGATGATTGCAGCAACATGGATGCAACTAGAGATTATTAAGTGAAGTAAGTCAGAAAGAGAAAGACAAATACCATGTGATACCACTTACATGTGGAATCTAAAGTATGGCACAAATGAACCTATCTATGAAACAGCAACAGACTCACAGACATAGAGAACAGACTTGTGGTTGCCAAGGAGGAGGGGGGTGGGAGAGGGAAGGGCTGGGAGTGTGGCATTAGCAGATGTAAACTATTATATATAGGAGGGATAAACAACAAGGTCCTACTCTACAGCACAGGGAACTAGAGTCAATATCCTGTGATAAAACTGTAATGGAAAAGAATATTAAAAAAGAATGTCTATATGCGTATAACTGAGTCACTTTGCCATACAGCAGATTGGCACAAGATTGTAAATCAACTATACGTCAATAAAAACAAAAAAATAAAATAAAACATGCCTCTGATGACGTACACAGCCCCTGCTCCTGCTGACTACCTCTCTGCAGCACCCAACACTGTGAAACCCCGCCCCCAGCTGAGGTCACTCCGGTCCTGTGTCTCCTTCCTTTGTCCTCTGTCTCCCACCAGTGTTTCTCTAACAGAAACACAAAGAACTGCTGTGTTTTCACTCAGTCTCACTGTTCACGTTCCCACGCTTGATTTGGGCATCAGACTTGCAAGAGTTCAAAACTTACTGGGTGGTAGAACTGCCATTTCTCTGCCTGTCTCTCATTATAAAGAACTTCTCTGAAATTCTGAATTCACTGGTCTGGTCATCCATTCACCAGCAAGTATCTAGGTACTGGGGTTAAGCGCTAGGAATGAGATACAGTTGTTAGTAAAAAAAACAACAAACCCCAAATGGAGTCACTTGTGCTAAGTCCCACGTCAGCAAACCAAGACTTAACAGCTAACCTAATTGCAGTTTCAGCCTCTCTCAGGAATGGGACCTTTCACCAATAGATCTGGAATCACCTGGTCAGCACTAGAGGGGTGACCCCCCCCACCCACCTTCCCCCAAGAGGAAGGTGACCCTGCCTGAAACAATCCACTCTTAGCTAGAAACTTCCCTTTTCTGCCCCCTCCTGCCTGTAAAGTTCTTGCATTTTTTACAGCTCCGCAGAGCTCCTTTCTACTTGCTCAATGGGATGCTGCCCGATTCATAAATCACTGAATAAAGCCAATTCGATCTTCAAATTTACTCAGTTAGAATTTTATGTTTTTAATACAGTGATGAGCAAAACAAATAAAAAGAGAGGCATCAAACTCTTCGGAGAGTGTATCCCATTATCCCTCACACTCTTGGAAGCCTGGGTCAGCAGAAATGGAGGAGAGCCAGTGACAAGAAAAAGCCTCTTGAAAACCAAATCAGAGGTCCTGAAATACTACAGACTTACTTGTACAAGTGGGTGGGAACAAGCAGAGAGTAGCAGTTGTTTATTACTGTACACTGTAATCGAGGGAAACATTTGGAGTTCAAGAATAGAGATTTAAAGATGAGATGCTAAAATTCATAACAACTTGTTCAAAACAGGCCAGAAAACCTTAAGTTTTCGCCTTGTTTAAAAGAAGTCCTAAGTAAAGGGAAAACCAAATATTATGAAAAATTTTGGAGACATCTCACACACCAACCTTCCCTTTATTTGAATTACTTCATTATCATTACTTTAGCGTTATGTACTCTCACAAAAGTTCATTTATTCTGAGTTGAGAAGTCCATTTTATCATCATGTGTATCGTGCTTACATTTTAAAATCAGAAACAACTTCCCCAAGATAAAACTGATTCTTCATCTCTTTTGGTTTTACTCTTCCAAAATAGAATAGGTGACTTGGGGTATGATTTTTACCCTATGTTGATTTGCCTACCTTGTAAAGGAGCAAGGAACTTTTCCTTCAACCCTTATTTTCCTAGTGATTTCTTTAAAATGAAAGGTAAATATGTGTTTGTGGGCATATAAGTGTGTGTGTGTACAATCATTTTTATATAGAGATTTATTATCTCTCAATTTATTTTGTACAAGAGGTTTGTCTCAGAAAATCAGTGTCTTCTTGCTTTACTATTGTGCTATTGTGATTTATCATAAGAAATACATTTGGTCTTTGTCCCCTTTCCCCCCCCCCCCACCTCGCACAGAGCTCCTACAACCCTTGGAATTTCCTCAGTGAGGAGATCAACAAAAATGCCTTTGTTATGTTAACAAGGTGACTTTTGGAACACACCTAAGGGTGCGGACTGATTGCCAGGAAAACCGAGGGCGAATACAAGGTTGGAACTTTCAGTCCCACCCCCAGGTTTCCACGAAAGGGGGAGAGGCTGGAGGTTGAAACAATAACCAATGGCCAATGATTTAATCAACGGCACCTATGTAACAAAGGCTCCATTAAACCCCAAAAGGACTGGGTTCAAAGAGCTTTCAGACTGGTGAACACATGAGGTGCTCGGGGTGTGGTACCCCAAAGGGGGCGTGGAAGCTCCATGCCCCTTCCCACCACCTTGCTCTATGCATCTCTT
Organism: Balaenoptera borealis; assembly: GCF_965194805.1. Taxonomy (NCBI): domain Eukaryota; kingdom Metazoa; phylum Chordata; class Mammalia; order Artiodactyla; family Balaenopteridae; genus Balaenoptera; species Balaenoptera borealis. The sequence continues at coordinate 18,545 of NW_028122259.1, forward strand.
CCGTCTGGGTGTTCATCTACGATCATAACCTTTTATAATAAATCGGTAAATGTAAATAAGCTGTTTTCCTGAGCTCCGTGAGCCACTCCAGCAAATTAACTGAAACCAAAAAGAGGGTCATAACTCTAACTTATAACCAATAAGTCCAGGTGACAACCTAGACTTGGGATTGGCATCTGAAATGGAGGGCAGTCTGGTGGGACTGAGCCCTAAACCTGTGGATCTGATGTCATCTCCAGGTAGATAGTGTCAGAATTGAGTTAAATGGTAGGGCACCGAGACAGCGTTGCAGAATTGTTTGCTGTGGGGAAAAAAAAAACCACACGTGTTTAGTGACCAGAAGTGTCCAAAGTAAAGTGTTCTGTATGAGGAGTGAAAAAAGAAATCTCACAGGTGGGTTTTTTTCCAACTCAATTATTCTTCCCTTAAGCCCTGAGGGCATCACAAAAGACCAACAGGATAAAAAGTTACAGTTAAGCCAACCCTGCCTTCAGTCTTTGGTGCACACAAAAGGATCCACAGGGGTAGGTAGTATAACATAGTGGGTAAGAACAAGGACTCTGGGACCATGTGACTCGGGTTTGAATCCCAACTCTCTCTCTCTCCTTCTCCGTCTCCCTCTCCCTCTTTGACTTTGGACAAGTTATTTAGCCTCAGTTTCCTCCCCTGGAAAATGGAGATAATAAAAGTACATTCTGCAGAGGGTTGTTGTAAGGCTTAAATTTCATGATATGTATAAAGTGTCTGGACAGGGCCTAGCTCATAGCTATAAATATTTGAAGTTATTATTACTTTCAATCAGTTCCCTGCGGTCACAAGTGACATGCAGTTATCCGGTGACTTAGTGAACGGATGGTTGACTTAACTAGAGCTACTCAAGAACACAGCTCTCAACACCATGTCAGTGATTCATAAAGGAGCGTCTACTCAAGTTCCTCCCTGGGCCCCACGATTGAACTCACACCCCGGGGCATCCGAAAGGACACGGGAGAGGATTAGAAAACAACTCCTTCCGTCATTTGCATCTCCAGACTTACAACTAAGAGTTCTAAAATAAACAAATGGAGTAGCTTGGGAAATGATGCATCAACTGCTGCTTCTGGTGACATGAATAGTGGGAGCTATCACAAGTCTGCCCATCACACGCTGGGGAGACATTTTCCTCAGACACCAAAGAGAAGCAACAACTCAGGATGACCGAAACCTGCAATCCCCCAGAAAATCAATTGTCACCATCTCGCATCATTTTGATGTGAATAATTATAGGCACTGAATGCGTCCTTGGTATCACCGCAAATGGGTTCATTGTGGCTAGAAATACAGCAGAATGGATTCACAACAAGGCAGTTTCCACAAGTGGCAACATCCTGCTTTTCCTGAGTGTATCCAGAAGAGCGCTACAAAGCTTCATAATGCTAGAACTCACCTTCAGTTCAACATCCCCACAGTTTTATAATCAAGACATTCATTGTATATGATATGATTTTCCCTAATATATTTTTTACATAAATGAGTTATAAAACACTTTCATTTCCTGGTCCCTGTTTCCCATCATGAATCTTCATCCCCATCATGTGGAATAATTGCACATCTAGATGAACCCAACCATTTAACACCCCACATTTACTTCTAAGCAGCCTGGTGTTGCTTGAGATCTCTCACAACTGGATGAAGTTATGTTCCTACAGATTCATGCTCTTCAGCCTCAAATGAGTAACATCACTGGGCATTTCTAGCCTGTATTTCCCTAAAGAAGTCATTCATTAACTACCCATGATGACTATCTCATATCTTTTCCTCAGCCCTAAACCTCCAGTCTATCATCTCTCTGCCTTATTTTCAACTGATGAAGTTGCCCTTACTTTTTTTTTTTTTTTTTTTTTGATACAAGGAAGTCATCGGGAGGTCATTCCTTCACCTTCCCTTTAGCGAATCTATAAAACCACTAATTTTCTCCTACATTTCTAATATTTCAATAGAAAGAGCGCCCTTCTATCAACATAGATACAGAGAACAAATGGGTGGTTTTAAGAGGTGGGGCGGGGGGGGGGGAGGGATGAGAAAAATAGGTAAACTAGGTTTTTTTTTAAGTTCAAATAAAATTTAAAATTTTTAAATAAATACATCTAGGCAAAAGGAGATATTACAAACAGATCATAATCATGAATTTGAATGTGGTTACTCAAAATTCTAAGAGCTATTTTTCAATGTCCAATTTCAAACTATACATGTTGAACACATGTGTACATTTCTGGTCAATATATAATTAGTAGTGGGATTTCACAGTTACAGAATATGTATATCTTCAGCTTTTATATATGCTCCCAAACTGCTTTCCAATAAAGTTCACTGTATTTTCATACACAGTGAAATCCTACATAGTACTGGAACAAATTCAGATAAATCACAAAAATGAAATCTCATAAACACAGATATAAGACAGGATAGATAGTACGGTACAATTTTTAACAATATAAGCATTACAGAAACTGCTCTCTGCAATTTTAAGACAGGATATGTGGGGTGGCTATTGTCTAGAAAGGAGCAAAGGGGGACTTCTGGGGCACTGGTACCATGGTAATATTTTCTTTCATGATCTGGGTGCAAGTTACTTATTTTTAGTTTGTGAAAATCAATGAGTTATATAACTTCAATGAAGAGTTTAAAAACTTAAGTGGCTATACATGTATACATGGATTTGTGTATAAATTTGTGTATTAATGGGCCTCTCTGTTGTAATTAACACAGGCCGCAGGGACCAAAAGTTCCCCTCGGCCCTTCTGAAAATGTTCGGGAATGGTAGTGCAGGAAGGGAATACACACTTTCCGCATTTCTGCCCTGCAGGGCAGCAGTTGTTGCTGTTGGGAGTCACTGTGCTAATTCTCTTAGGTCATTTTTCCCTTTAGTCGTTCTGACTACCTCCCAGCGCTCCATGGCTGCACGCTTGTCTCACTGGAAAATGCACAGCCCCAATTCTGTGCAGGGACGACGCGAAGCAGAGTGTGATGCATCTCTCTGGAGCGTCAAGTTTATTAACTAGAGTTGGAAGAACCAAGGAGTTCTTGGAACAAGAACTATCCCCCTCCCCCACCAACACGGAAGACAGAAGAGTAGGGGAGGGGAGACGTGCCCCAGGAATGACAGTCCAGTCTCTCAAGTTTCACCCAGGTGGGGGTTGAGGGGCAGACCTGCAGCCACGGTGGCCTCGCTTTCGGTCGCCCGGGCTGCTCCGGACCATCCTCTGAGCTGGCCAGGGTCTTGGATACGATGCTGCTGAAGGCCGTGCAGAGAACACACTCCTCTTCCCCTGCACCGGGCCCCAGGGAGCGCGGCGGCCTGACCTTCCTGCCTCGGTCATCCATGGGGTTCACATGGGCTCACTTTATTATGACGCCTCATGCTGGGCAGCTTGCAACAAAGATGTTTCAAAATAAAGTTCCAGATTCTCCCAGCCACCCCTTGCTTTTTCTGGCTCTGGCCAGAGACAGTGGATGAGGACACACTCTCAGGCTGCCCAGCGTGGGAGGACCTTCCAGTGTTGGACACACCCAGGGGGCAGCTGCTTCCCTCTGGGGCTCCAATCCTGCTGCTGCTGCTGGAGGTGGATGTCCCAGTGCCACACTGGGGGGCTGGGCTGGGGGTGGCAGTCCTCGCCTCCAGGCTGGGTGGGGGACAGGCAGACTCACCGGTCTTCTGCCCTGCCTGCTGGTCTTCCTGCAGCGGCACAGTTTTTCTGTGGTAGAGCCACCTGGTTTGCAGGGAGGACACCACAGGGCTCGGCGAAGGCTCAAGTTCACTGCCACAGAGGTCCCCGCAAGAGAAGGGCTTCAGAGTTATGATGGAGACCTCCACCTTGGGTTTCTTGGAGCTCACACTGCCTGTCCCAGTGTCCTGGATCTGGTCGCAAGTCAAGCCCGGAGTCCTCACCATTGTCACCTCCAGGTCCTTTTCACAGGGTGGCTGGAGTGGCTCCTTCTGGCCCACGTTGACCCATGGATGCCTCATGAGGTCACGTAAGGTGCCTCTGTCACTGGGGTTGAGGGCAATCATTTTTTGTAACAGATCCCTTATCTCCAAAGACAGATAAGGTGGGATGGGGTATTGCCCTCGTAGGACTTGCTTCCGCAGCTCCTGGAAGTCTTTTCCCACAAAGGGCCGGGACCCAGTTACCATGGTGTACAGCACTACTCCCAGGCTCCACACGTCCACCGCAGGGCCGCTGGAGCTCTGCCCCAGGAAGAGTTCCGGGGCAGCATAAGGGGGTGTGCCGCAGCTCGTGTCCAGTTGGAAAATGTCATCACACTTGTTGCTGAGGCCAAAGTCTGTAAGTTTGATATTCATCTTGGAATCAAAGAGGAGGCTCGGTGGCTTCAGGTCCCGGTGCACGATGCCCCTCCGGTGGCAGTGCTGCAGGGCGGAGACCAGCTGCTGGAACGGGCCTCGGGCCTCCGCCTCTGTCATACGGCCATGGATCTTCAAATAGCGGTACATGTCCCCCCCACTGAGGTACTCCATCACCACGAAAAATGTCTCCTCTGTGTCAATCACCCCCAGCAGTTTCACAATATTGGGGTGATTCAGAGCCTTCAGACTGCACACTTCCCGGAAAAGTGCCTGGACACTTGAGAAGCTCTGACGCCTTTTCTTTATGACCTTCACAGCCACCTGTGTCCCGGTCAGAATGTGCCAGGCCAACTTCACTTTACCGAAGGTGCCTTCACCAATGGTGTGGAGGATCCGGAAGTCATCAATACGAGCCTTCTTGCCAGCAGATTTGGCTGTGAGGCCCTGCATCCTGGTGATCTGCTAACTACACTGACTGACAGCACTACCGAGCAACGCTAACTACGCTAACTAACAATGCTAACTGTACTAACAGGGCTAAGTATGCTGTCTCTACTAACAACGCTAACTACACTAACTGTACCAACAGCGCTAACTAGTACTAACTACACTAACTATGCTAATCAAGTATTAACTATACCAACAATACTCACTATGCTAACTGTACAAAGAACAATGACACAAATAAAAAAGAGTAGAGAAAAGAGAAACGAAAATCAACAAAATGGCACAAACAAGGAAAACACAAGCTAACTGTAGGTCCAAGGCCGTCAGGTCACCAAAAGCAGCTTCCTGGGCTCTAAGGACCAAAAACCTGGGCCCACCTTTCTCTTTCATAGGGCTCTGTGAAGTACATCACAATGGTGCACTCTGAGGTCAGAGCAAGAAATGGACCCATCACCGCTGGGGATACACCACAGTGGTTTTCTCACTTTTTGAGTTCAAGGCCCCTTTACACTTAGGAAAAAGGATCCCAAAGAAAGTTTTCTTTACGTGTGTTATTAGATATTGGTATTCACTTTGTTATAAATAAAAATCTGCAGGATACTTCAGTGGCCTTTTTATTTCTAGTTTGAAAACGCGTAATAATTTTAGAGACCTCATAATGTCTACACTTGAAACGTTCAATTCCTTTTCCTTAAATTCTGGTCTCAAAATAACGTTACTGGGCTTCCCTGGTGGCGCAGTGGTTGAGAGTCTGCCTGTCGATGCAGGGGACACGGGTTCGAGCCCTGGTCTGGGAGGATCCCACAGGCCGCGGAGCGACTGGGCCCGTGAGCCACAATTGCTGAGCCTGCGCGTCTGGAGCCTGTGCTCCGCAACAAGAGAGGCCGCGATAGTGAGAGGCCCGCGCACCGCGATGAAGAGTGGCCCCCGCTTGCCGCAACTAGAGAAAGCCCTCGCACAGAAACGAAGATCCAACACAGCCAAAAATAAATTAACTAATTAAAAAAAATATATAACGTTACAACTTAACTGACTTCACGATACTATACAAAATGTTCTGTTGCATAAGACATGATACGGTACATTATGAAAGTCTATGAAGCTGAGAGAAGGTTTGCCAGGAAGGTCATTGAGCAGATTTCTCATCAGGAGCCTCGGAGGCCAGATGGCATGACTCAATGTACTTGAAGTGTTGAAGGAAAGAAACCGTCAACCAAGAATCCTATATCTAGCAAAACTTTCCTTCGAAAATGAGGGAGAAATCAAGACATTCCCAGTTAATCAAGAGTTGAGAGAGTTCTTAACCACCAGACCCGCCTGCCACAGGGAGTTCTTCAGGTTGCAGTCAAGGACCCTGGACAAGTAGCTCAAAGCCTTATGAAGAAATAAAGACCTCTGGTAAAAGTAGACAGACGGGCGACGAGAAAAGCTAGTACTCTTGTAACTTTGGTTTGTAGCTCCACTTTTTGTCTTCTATTTGATTTAAGAGACTAATATATAATAAAACACACATAGAAATCAAAAAGAAAAAAAAAAAGATCACCTCTTCACCTAGAAAAGTTACTTCACCCCCACTTTAGCCTAACTTTGGGAATTCCCATCAACAACATTCTTCTTTCCACTGTAGGAAGCAACGCTGCCAGAAGCTATGGCAAGCAGAGCCTCTTCTAAAATGCCTCTGATGATTGCAGCAACATGGATGCAACTAGAGATTATTAAGTGAAGTAAGTCAGAAAGAGAAAGACAAATACCATGTGATACCACTTACATGTGGAATCTAAAGTATGGCACAAATGAACCTATCTATGAAACAGCAACAGACTCACAGACATAGAGAACAGACTTGTGGTTGCCAAGGAGGAGGGGGGTGGGAGAGGGAAGGGCTGGGAGTGTGGCATTAGCAGATGTAAACTATTATATATAGGAGGGATAAACAACAAGGTCCTACTCTACAGCACAGGGAACTAGAGTCAATATCCTGTGATAAAACTGTAATGGAAAAGAATATTAAAAAAGAATGTCTATATGCGTATAACTGAGTCACTTTGCCATACAGCAGATTGGCACAAGATTGTAAATCAACTATACGTCAATAAAAACAAAAAAATAAAATAAAACATGCCTCTGATGACGTACACAGCCCCTGCTCCTGCTGACTACCTCTCTGCAGCACCCAACACTGTGAAACCCCGCCCCCAGCTGAGGTCACTCCGGTCCTGTGTCTCCTTCCTTTGTCCTCTGTCTCCCACCAGTGTTTCTCTAACAGAAACACAAAGAACTGCTGTGTTTTCACTCAGTCTCACTGTTCACGTTCCCACGCTTGATTTGGGCATCAGACTTGCAAGAGTTCAAAACTTACTGGGTGGTAGAACTGCCATTTCTCTGCCTGTCTCTCATTATAAAGAACTTCTCTGAAATTCTGAATTCACTGGTCTGGTCATCCATTCACCAGCAAGTATCTAGGCACTGGGGTTAAGCGCTAGGAATGAGATACAGTTGTTAGTAAAAAAAACAACAAACCCCAAATGGAGTCACTTGTGCTAAGTCCCACGTCAGCAAACCAAGACTTAACAGCTAACCTAATTGCAGTTTCAGCCTCTCTCAGGAATGGGACCTTTCACCAATAGATCTGGAATCACCTGGTCAGCACTAGAGGGGTGACCCCCCCCACCCACCTTCCCCCAAGAGGAAGGTGACCCTGCCTGAAACAATCCACTCTTAGCTAGAAACTTCCCTTTTCTGCCCCCTCCTGCCTGTAAAGTTCTTGCATTTTTTACAGCTCCGCAGAGCTCCTTTCTACTTGCTCAATGGGATGCTGCCCGATTCATAAATCACTGAATAAAGCCAATTCGATCTTCAAATTTACTCAGTTAGAATTTTATGTTTTTAATACAGTGATGAGCAAAACAAATAAAAAGAGAGGCATCAAACTCTTCGGAGAGTGTATCCCATTATCCCTCACACTCTTGGAAGCCTGGGTCAGCAGAAATGGAGGAGAGCCAGTGACAAGAAAAAGCCTCTTGAAAACCAAATCAGAGGTCCTGAAATACTACAGACTTACTTGTACAAGTGGGTGGGAACAAGCAGAGAGTAGCAGTTGTTTATTACTGTACACTGTAATCGAGGGAAACATTTGGAGTTCAAGAATAGAGATTTAAAGATGAGATGCTAAAATTCATAACAACTTGTTCAAAACAGGCCAGAAAACCTTAAGTTTTCGCCTTGTTTAAAAGAAGTCCTAAGTAAAGGGAAAACCAAATATTATGAAAAATTTTGGAGACATCTCACACACCAACCTTCCCTTTATTTGAATTACTTCATTATCATTACTTTAGCGTTATGTACTCTCACAAAAGTTCATTTATTCTGAGTTGAGAAGTCCATTTTATCATCATGTGTATCGTGCTTACATTTTAAAATCAGAAACAACTTCCCCAAGATAAAACTGATTCTTCATCTCTTTTGGTTTTACTCTTCCAAAATAGAATAGGTGACTTGGGGTATGATTTTTACCCTATGTTGATTTGCCTACCTTGTAAAGGAGCAAGGAACTTTTCCTTCAACCCTTATTTTCCTAGTGATTTCTTTAAAATGAAAGGTAAATATGTGTTTGTGGGCATATAAGTGTGTGTGTGTACAATCATTTTTATATAGAGATTTATTATCTCTCAATTTATTTTGTACAAGAGGTTTGTCTCAGAAAATCAGTGTCTTCTTGCTTTACTATTGTGCTATTGTGATTTATCATAAGAAATACATTTGGTCTTTGTCCCCTTTCCCCCCCCCCCCACCTCGCACAGAGCTCCTACAACCCTTGGAATTTCCTCAGTGAGGAGATCAACAAAAATGCCTTTGTTATGTTAACAAGGTGACTTTTGGAACACACCTAAGGGTGCGGACTGATTGCCAGGAAAACCGAGGGCGAATACAAGGTTGGAACTTTCAGTCCCACCCCCAGGTTTCCACGAAAGGGGGAGAGGCTGGAGGTTGAAACAATAACCAATGGCCAATGATTTAATCAACGGCACCTATGTAACAAAGGCTCCATTAAACCCCAAAAGGACTGGGTTCAAAGAGCTTTCAGACTGGTGAACACATGAGGTGCTCGGGGTGTGGTACCCCAAAGGGGGCGTGGAAGCTCCATGCCCCTTCCCACCACCTTGCTCTATGCATCTCTTCCGTCTGGGTGTTCATCTACGATCATAACCTTTTATAATAAATCGGTAAATGTAAATAAGCTGTTTTCCTGAGCTCCGTGAGCCACTCCAGCAAATTAACTGAAACCAAAAAGAGGGTCATAACTCTAACTTATAACCAATAAGTCCAGGTGACAACCTAGACTTGGGATTGGCATCTGAAATGGAGGGCAGTCTGGTGGGACTGAGCCCTAAACCTGTGGATCTGATGTCATCTCCAGGTAGATAGTGTCAGAATTGAGTTAAATGGTAGGGCACCGAGACAGCGTTGCAGAATTGTTTGCTGTGGGGAAAAAAAAAACCACACGTGTTTAGTGACCAGAAGTGTCCAAAGTAAAGTGTTCTGTATGAGGAGTGAAAAAAGAAATCTCACAGGTGGGTTTTTTTCCAACTCAATTATTCTTCCCTTAAGCCCTGAGGGCATCACAAAAGACCAACAGGATAAAAAGTTACAGTTAAGCCAACCCTGCCTTCAGTCTTTGGTGCACACAAAAGGATCCACAGGGGTAGGTAGTATAACATAGTGGGTAAGAACAAGGACTCTGGGACCATGTGACTCGGGTTTGAATCCCAACTCTCTCTCTCTCCTTCTCCGTCTCCCTCTCCCTCTTTGACTTTGGACAAGTTATTTAGCCTCAGTTTCCTCCCCTGGAAAATGGAGATAATAAAAGTACATTCTGCAGAGGGTTGTTGTAAGGCTTAAATTTCATGATATGTATAAAGTGTCTGGACAGGGCCTAGCTCATAGCTATAAATATTTGAAGTTATTATTACTTTCAATCAGTTCCCTGCGGTCACAAGTGACATGCAGTTATCCGGTGACTTAGTGAACGGATGGTTGACTTAACTAGAGCTACTCAAGAACACAGCTCTCAACACCATGTCAGTGATTCATAAAGGAGCGTCTACTCAAGTTCCTCCCTGGGCCCCACGATTGAACTCACACCCCGGGGCATCCGAAAGGACACGGGAGAGGATTAGAAAACAACTCCTTCCGTCATTTGCATCTCCAGACTTACAACTAAGAGTTCTAAAATAAACAAATGGAGTAGCTTGGGAAATGATGCATCAACTGCTGCTTCTGGTGACATGAATAGTGGGAGCTATCACAAGTCTGCCCATCACACGCTGGGGAGACATTTTCCTCAGACACCAAAGAGAAGCAACAACTCAGGATGACCGAAACCTGCAATCCCCCAGAAAATCAATTGTCACCATCTCGCATCATTTTGATGTGAATAATTATAGGCACTGAATGCGTCCTTGGTATCACCGCAAATGGGTTCATTGTGGCTAGAAATACAGCAGAATGGATTCACAACAAGGCAGTTTCCACAAGTGGCAACATCCTGCTTTTCCTGAGTGTATCCAGAAGAGCGCTACAAAGCTTCATAATGCTAGAACTCACCTTCAGTTCAACATCCCCACAGTTTTATAATCAAGACATTCATTGTATATGATATGATTTTCCCTAATATATTTTTTACATAAATGAGTTATAAAACACTTTCATTTCCTGGTCCCTGTTTCCCATCATGAATCTTCATCCCCATCATGTGGAATAATTGCACATCTAGATGAACCCAACCATTTAACACCCCACATTTACTTCTAAGCAGCCTGGTGTTGCTTGAGATCTCTCACAACTGGATGAAGTTATGTTCCTACAGATTCATGCTCTTCAGCCTCAAATGAGTAACATCACTGGGCATTTCTAGCCTGTATTTCCCTAAAGAAGTCATTCATTAACTACCCATGATGACTATCTCATATCTTTTCCTCAGCCCTAAACCTCCAGTCTATCATCTCTCTGCCTTATTTTCAACTGATGAAGTTGCCCTTACTTTTTTTTTTTTTTTTTTTTGATACAAGGAAGTCATCGGGAGGTCATTCCTTCACCTTCCCTTTAGCGAATCTATAAAACCACTAATTTTCTCCTACATTTCTAATATTTCAATAGAAAGAGCGCCCTTCTATCAACATAGATACAGAGAACAAATGGGTGGTTTTAAGAGGTGGGGCGGGGGGGGGGGGAGGGATGAGAAAAATAGGTAAACTAGGTTTTTTTTTAAGCTCAAATAAAATTTAAAATTTTTAAATAAATACATCTAGGCAAAAGGAGATATTACAAACAGATCATAATCATGAATTTGAATGTGGTTACTCAAAATTCTAAGAGCTATTTTTCAATGTCCAATTTCAAACTATACATGTTGAACACATGTGTACATTTCTGGTCAATATATAATTAGTAGTGGGATTTCACAGTTACAGAATATGTATATCTTCAGCTTTTATATATGCTCCCAAACTGCTTTCCAATAAAGTTCACTGTATTTTCATACACAGTGAAATCCTACATAGTACTGGAACAAATTCAGATAAATCACAAAAATGAAATCTCATAAACACAGATATAAGACAGGATAGATAGTACGGTACAATTTTTAACAATATAAGCATTACAGAAACTGCTCTCTGCAATTTTAAGACAGGATATGTGGGGTGGCTATTGTCTAGAAAGGAGCAAAGGGGGACTTCTGGGGCACTGGTACCATGGTAATATTTTCTTTCATGATCTGGGTGCAAGTTACTTATTTTTAGTTTGTGAAAATCAATGAGTTATATAACTTCAATGAAGAGTTTAAAAACTTAAGTGGCTATACATGTATACATGGATTTGTGTATAAATTTGTGTATTAATGGGCCTCTCTGTTGTAATTAACACAGGCCGCAGGGACCAAAAGTTCCCCTCGGCCCTTCTGAAAATGTTCGGGAATGGTAGTGCAGGAAGGGAATACACACTTTCCGCATTTCTGCCCTGCAGGGCAGCAGTTGTTGCTGTTGGGAGTCACTGTGCTAATTCTCTTAGGTCATTTTTCCCTTTAGTCGTTCTGACTACCTCCCAGCGCTCCATGGCTGCACGCTTGTCTCACTGGAAAATGCACAGCCCCAATTCTGTGCAGGGACGACGCGAAGCAGAGTGTGATGCATCTCTCTGGAGCGTCAAGTTTATTAACTAGAGTTGGAAGAACCAAGGAGTTCTTGGAACAAGAACTATCCCCCTCCCCCACCAACACGGAAGACAGAAGAGTAGGGGAGGGGAGACGTGCCCCAGGAATGACAGTCCAGTCTCTCAAGTTTCACCCAGGTGGGGGTTGAGGGGCAGACCTGCAGCCACGGTGGCCTCGCTTTCGGTCGCCCGGGCTGCTCCGGACCATCCTCTGAGCTGGCCAGGGTCTTGGATACGATGCTGCTGAAGGCCGTGCAGAGAACACACTCCTCTTCCCCTGCACCGGGCCCCAGGGAGCGCGGCGGCCTGACCTTCCTGCCTCGGTCATCCATGGGGTTCACATGGGCTCACTTTATTATGACGCCTCATGCTGGGCAGCTTGCAACAAAGATGTTTCAAAATAAAGTTCCAGATTCTCCCAGCCACCCCTTGCTTTTTCTGGCTCTGGCCAGAGACAGTGGATGAGGACACACTCTCAGGCTGCCCAGCGTGGGAGGACCTTCCAGTGTTGGACACACCCAGGGGGCAGCTGCTTCCCTCTGGGGCTCCAATCCTGCTGCTGCTGCTGGAGGTGGATGTCCCAGTGCCACACTGGGGGGCTGGGCTGGGGGTGGCAGTCCTCGCCTCCAGGCTGGGTGGGGGACAGGCAGACTCACCGGTCTTCTGCCCTGCCTGCTGGTCTTCCTGCAGCGGCACAGTTTTTCTGTGGTAGAGCCACCTGGTTTGCAGGGAGGACACCACAGGGCTCGGCGAAGGCTCAAGTTCACTGCCACAGAGGTCCCCGCAAGAGAAGGGCTTCAGAGTTATGATGGAGACCTCCACCTTGGGTTTCTTGGAGCTCACACTGCCTGTCCCAGTGTCCTGGATCTGGTCGCAAGTCAAGCCCGGAGTCCTCACCATTGTCACCTCCAGGTCCTTTTCACAGGGTGGCTGGAGTGGCTCCTTCTGGCCCACGTTGACCCATGGATGCCTCATGAGGTCACGTAAGGTGCCTCTGTCACTGGGGTTGAGGGCAATCATTTTTTGTAACAGATCCCTTATCTCCAAAGACAGATAAGGTGGGATGGGGTATTGCCCTCGTAGGACTTGCTTCCGCAGCTCCTGGAAGTCTTTTCCCACAAAGGGCCGGGACCCAGTTACCATGGTGTACAGCACTACTCCCAGGCTCCACACGTCCACCGCAGGGCCGCTGGAGCTCTGCCCCAGGAAGAGTTCCGGGGCAGCATAAGGGGGTGTGCCGCAGCTCGTGTCCAGTTGGAAAATGTCATCACACTTGTTGCTGAGGCCAAAGTCTGTAAGTTTGATATTCATCTTGGAATCAAAGAGGAGGCTCGGTGGCTTCAGGTCCCGGTGCACGATGCCCCTCCGGTGGCAGTGCTGCAGGGCGGAGACCAGCTGCTGGAACGGGCCTCGGGCCTCCGCCTCTGTCATACGGCCATGGATCTTCAAATAGCGGTACATGTCCCCCCCACTGAGGTACTCCATCACCACGAAAAATGTCTCCTCTGTGTCAATCACCCCCAGCAGTTTCACAATATTGGGGTGATTCAGAGCCTTCAGACTGCACACTTCCCGGAAAAGTGCCTGGACACTTGAGAAGCTCTGACGCCTTTTCTTTATGACCTTCACAGCCACCTGTGTCCCGGTCAGAATGTGCCAGGCCAACTTCACTTTACCGAAGGTGCCTTCACCAATGGTGTGGAGGATCCGGAAGTCATCAATACGAGCCTTCTTGCCAGCAGATTTGGCTGTGAGGCCCTGCATCCTGGTGATCTGCTAACTACACTGACTGACAGCACTACCGAGCAACGCTAACTACGCTAACTAACAATGCTAACTGTACTAACAGGGCTAAGTATGCTGTCTCTACTAACAACGCTAACTACACTAACTGTACCAACAGCGCTAACTAGTACTAACTACACTAACTATGCTAATCAAGTATTAACTATACCAACAATACTCACTATGCTAACTGTACAAAGAACAATGACACAAATAAAAAAGAGTAGAGAAAAGAGAAACGAAAATCAACAAAATGGCACAAACAAGGAAAACACAAGCTAACTGTAGGTCCAAGGCCGTCAGGTCACCAAAAGCAGCTTCCTGGGCTCTAAGGACCAAAAACCTGGGCCCACCTTTCTCTTTCATAGGGCTCTGTGAAGTACATCACAATGGTGCACTCTGAGGTCAGAGCAAGAAATGGACCCATCACCGCTGGGGATACACCACAGTGGTTTTCTCACTTTTTGAGTTCAAGGCCCCTTTACACTTAGGAAAAAGGATCCCAAAGAAAGTTTTCTTTACGTGTGTTATTAGATATTGGTATTCACTTTGTTATAAATAAAAATCTGCAGGATACTTCAGTGGCCTTTTTATTTCTAGTTTGAAAACGCGTAATAATTTTAGAGACCTCATAATGTCTACACTTGAAACGTTCAATTCCTTTTCCTTAAATTCTGGTCTCAAAATAACGTTACTGGGCTTCCCTGGTGGCGCAGTGGTTGAGAGTCTGCCTGTCGATGCAGGGGACACGGGTTCGAGCCCTGGTCTGGGAGGATCCCACAGGCCGCGGAGCGACTGGGCCCGTGAGCCACAATTGCTGAGCCTGCGCGTCTGGAGCCTGTGCTCCGCAACAAGAGAGGCCGCGATAGTGAGAGGCCCGCGCACCGCGATGAAGAGTGGCCCCCGCTTGCCGCAACTAGAGAAAGCCCTCGCACAGAAACGAAGATCCAACACAGCCAAAAATAAATTAACTAATTAAAAAAAATATATAACGTTACAACTTAACTGACTTCACGATACTATACAAAATGTTCTGTTGCATAAGACATGATACGGTACATTATGAAAGTCTATGAAGCTGAGAGAAGGTTTGCCAGGAAGGTCATTGAGCAGATTTCTCATCAGGAGCCTCGGAGGCCAGATGGCATGACTCAATGTACTTGAAGTGTTGAAGGAAAGAAACCGTCAACCAAGAATCCTATATCTAGCAAAACTTTCCTTCGAAAATGAGGGAGAAATCAAGACATTCCCAGTTAATCAAGAGTTGAGAGAGTTCTTAACCACCAGACCCGCCTGCCACAGGGAGTTCTTCAGGTTGCAGTCAAGGACCCTGGACAAGTAGCTCAAAGCCTTATGAAGAAATAAAGACCTCTGGTAAAAGTAGACAGACGGGCGACGAGAAAAGCTAGTACTCTTGTAACTTTGGTTTGTAGCTCCACTTTTTGTCTTCTATTTGATTTAAGAGACTAATATATAATAAAACACACATAGAAATCAAAAAGAAAAAAAAAAAGATCACCTCTTCACCTAGAAAAGTTACTTCACCCCCACTTTAGCCTAACTTTGGGAATTCCCATCAACAACATTCTTCTTTCCACTGTAGGAAGCAACGCTGCCAGAAGCTATGGCAAGCAGAGCCTCTTCTAAAATGCCTCTGATGATTGCAGCAACATGGATGCAACTAGAGATTATTAAGTGAAGTAAGTCAGAAAGAGAAAGACAAATACCATGTGATACCACTTACATGTGGAATCTAAAGTATGGCACAAATGAACCTATCTATGAAACAGCAACAGACTCACAGACATAGAGAACAGACTTGTGGTTGCCAAGGAGGAGGGGGGTGGGAGAGGGAAGGGCTGGGAGTGTGGCATTAGCAGATGTAAACTATTATATATAGGAGGGATAAACAACAAGGTCCTACTCTACAGCACAGGGAACTAGAGTCAATATCCTGTGATAAAACTGTAATGGAAAAGAATATTAAAAAAGAATGTCTATATGCGTATAACTGAGTCACTTTGCCATACAGCAGATTGGCACAAGATTGTAAATCAACTATACGTCAATAAAAACAAAAAAATAAAATAAAACATGCCTCTGATGACGTACACAGCCCCTGCTCCTGCTGACTACCTCTCTGCAGCACCCAACACTGTGAAACCCCGCCCCCAGCTGAGGTCACTCCGGTCCTGTGTCTCCTTCCTTTGTCCTCTGTCTCCCACCAGTGTTTCTCTAACAGAAACACAAAGAACTGCTGTGTTTTCACTCAGTCTCACTGTTCACGTTCCCACGCTTGATTTGGGCATCAGACTTGCAAGAGTTCAAAACTTACTGGGTGGTAGAACTGCCATTTCTCTGCCTGTCTCTCATTATAAAGAACTTCTCTGAAATTCTGAATTCACTGGTCTGGTCATCCATTCACCAGCAAGTATCTAGGCACTGGGGTTAAGCGCTAGGAATGAGATACAGTTGTTAGTAAAAAAAACAACAAACCCCAAATGGAGTCACTTGTGCTAAGTCCCACGTCAGCAAACCAAGACTTAACAGCTAACCTAATTGCAGTTTCAGCCTCTCTCAGGAATGGGACCTTTCACCAATAGATCTGGAATCACCTGGTCAGCACTAGAGGGGTGACCCCCCCCACCCACCTTCCCCCAAGAGGAAGGTGACCCTGCCTGAAACAATCCACTCTTAGCTAGAAACTTCCCTTTTCTGCCCCCTCCTGCCTGTAAAGTTCTTGCATTTTTTACAGCTCCGCAGAGCTCCTTTCTACTTGCTCAATGGGATGCTGCCCGATTCATAAATCACTGAATAAAGCCAATTCGATCTTCAAATTTACTCAGTTAGAATTTTATGTTTTTAATACAGTGATGAGCAAAACAAATAAAAAGAGAGGCATCAAACTCTTCGGAGAGTGTATCCCATTATCCCTCACACTCTTGGAAGCCTGGGTCAGCAGAAATGGAGGAGAGCCAGTGACAAGAAAAAGCCTCTTGAAAACCAAATCAGAGGTCCTGAAATACTACAGACTTACTTGTACAAGTGGGTGGGAACAAGCAGAGAGTAGCAGTTGTTTATTACTGTACACTGTAATCGAGGGAAACATTTGGAGTTCAAGAATAGAGATTTAAAGATGAGATGCTAAAATTCATAACAACTTGTTCAAAACAGGCCAGAAAACCTTAAGTTTTCGCCTTGTTTAAAAGAAGTCCTAAGTAAAGGGAAAACCAAATATTATGAAAAATTTTGGAGACATCTCACACACCAACCTTCCCTTTATTTGAATTACTTCATTATCATTACTTTAGCGTTATGTACTCTCACAAAAGTTCATTTATTCTGAGTTGAGAAGTCCATTTTATCATCATGTGTATCGTGCTTACATTTTAAAATCAGAAACAACTTCCCCAAGATAAAACTGATTCTTCATCTCTTTTGGTTTTACTCTTCCAAAATAGAATAGGTGACTTGGGGTATGATTTTTACCCTATGTTGATTTGCCTACCTTGTAAAGGAGCAAGGAACTTTTCCTTCAACCCTTATTTTCCTAGTGATTTCTTTAAAATGAAAGGTAAATATGTGTTTGTGGGCATATAAGTGTGTGTGTGTACAATCATTTTTATATAGAGATTTATTATCTCTCAATTTATTTTGTACAAGAGGTTTGTCTCAGAAAATCAGTGTCTTCTTGCTTTACTATTGTGCTATTGTGATTTATCATAAGAAATACATTTGGTCTTTGTCCCCTTTCCCCCCCCCCCCCACCTCGCACAGAGCTCCTACAACCCTTGGAATTTCCTCAGTGAGGAGATCAACAAAAATGCCTTTGTTATGTTAACAAGGTGACTTTTGGAACACACCTAAGGGTGCGGACTGATTGCCAGGAAAACCGAGGGCGAATACAAGGTTGGAACTTTCAGTCCCACCCCCAGGTTTCCACGAAAGGGGGAGAGGCTGGAGGTTGAAACAATAACCAATGGCCAATGATTTAATCAACGGCACCTATGTAACAAAGGCTCCATTAAACCCCAAAAGGACTGGGTTCAAAGAGCTTTCAGACTGGTGAACACATGAGGTGCTCGGGGTGTGGTACCCCAAAGGGGGCGTGGAAGCTCCATGCCCCTTCCCACCACCTTGCTCTATGCATCTCTTCCGTCTGGGTGTTCATCTACGATCATAACCTTTTATAATAAATCGGTAAATGTAAATAAGCTGTTTTCCTGAGCTCCGTGAGCCACTCCAGCAAATTAACTGAAACCAAAAAGAGGGTCATAACTCTAACTTATAACCAATAAGTCCAGGTGACAACCTAGACTTGGGATTGGCATCTGAAATGGAGGGCAGTCTGGTGGGACTGAGCCCTAAACCTGTGGATCTGATGTCATCTCCAGGTAGATAGTGTCAGAATTGAGTTAAATGGTAGGGCACCGAGACAGCGTTGCAGAATTGTTTGCTGTGGGGAAAAAAAAAACCACACGTGTTTAGTGACCAGAAGTGTCCAAAGTAAAGTGTTCTGTATGAGGAGTGAAAAAAGAAATCTCACAGGTGGGTTTTTTTCCAACTCAATTATTCTTCCCTTAAGCCCTGAGGGCATCACAAAAGACCAACAGGATAAAAAGTTACAGTTAAGCCAACCCTGCCTTCAGTCTTTGGTGCACACAAAAGGATCCACAGGGGTAGGTAGTATAACATAGTGGGTAAGAACAAGGACTCTGGGACCATGTGACTCGGGTTTGAATCCCAACTCTCTCTCTCTCCTTCTCCGTCTCCCTCTCCCTCTTTGACTTTGGACAAGTTATTTAGCCTCAGTTTCCTCCCCTGGAAAATGGAGATAATAAAAGTACATTCTGCAGAGGGTTGTTGTAAGGCTTAAATTTCATGATATGTATAAAGTGTCTGGACAGGGCCTAGCTCATAGCTATAAATATTTGAAGTTATTATTACTTTCAATCAGTTCCCTGCGGTCACAAGTGACATGCAGTTATCCGGTGACTTAGTGAACGGATGGTTGACTTAACTAGAGCTACTCAAGAACACAGCTCTCAACACCATGTCAGTGATTCATAAAGGAGCGTCTACTCAAGTTCCTCCCTGGGCCCCACGATTGAACTCACACCCCGGGGCATCCGAAAGGACACGGGAGAGGATTAGAAAACAACTCCTTCCGTCATTTGCATCTCCAGACTTACAACTAAGAGTTCTAAAATAAACAAATGGAGTAGCTTGGGAAATGATGCATCAACTGCTGCTTCTGGTGACATGAATAGTGGGAGCTATCACAAGTCTGCCCATCACACGCTGGGGAGACATTTTCCTCAGACACCAAAGAGAAGCAACAACTCAGGATGACCGAAACCTGCAATCCCCCAGAAAATCAATTGTCACCATCTCGCATCATTTTGATGTGAATAATTATAGGCACTGAATGCGTCCTTGGTATCACCGCAAATGGGTTCATTGTGGCTAGAAATACAGCAGAATGGATTCACAACAAGGCAGTTTCCACAAGTGGCAACATCCTGCTTTTCCTGAGTGTATCCAGAAGAGCGCTACAAAGCTTCATAATGCTAGAACTCACCTTCAGTTCAACATCCCCACAGTTTTATAATCAAGACATTCATTGTATATGATATGATTTTCCCTAATATATTTTTTACATAAATGAGTTATAAAACACTTTCATTTCCTGGTCCCTGTTTCCCATCATGAATCTTCATCCCCATCATGTGGAATAACTGCACATCTAGATGAACCCAACCATTTAACACCCCACATTTACTTCTAAGCAGCCTGGTGTTGCTTGAGATCTCTCACAACTGGATGAAGTTATGTTCCTACAGATTCATGCTCTTCAGCCTCAAATGAGTAACATCACTGGGCATTTCTAGCCTGTATTTCCCTAAAGAAGTCATTCATTAACTACCCATGATGACTATCTCATATCTTTTCCTCAGCCCTAAACCTCCAGTCTATCATCTCTCTGCCTTATTTTCAACTGATGAAGTTGCCCTTACTTTTTTTTTTTTTTTTTTTTTGATACAAGGAAGTCATCGGGAGGTCATTCCTTCACCTTCCCTTTAGCGAATCTATAAAACCACTAATTTTCTCCTACATTTCTAATATTTCAATAGAAAGAGCGCCCTTCTATCAACATAGATACAGAGAACAAATGGGTGGTTTTAAGAGGTGGGGCGGGGGGGGGGGGAGGGATGAGAAAAATAGGTAAACTAGGTTTTTTTTTAAGCTCAAATAAAATTTAAAATTTTTAAATAAATACATCTAGGCAAAAGGAGATATTACAAACAGATCATAATCATGAATTTGAATGTGGTTACTCAAAATTCTAAGAGCTATTTTTCAATGTCCAATTTCAAACTATACATGTTGAACACATGTGTACATTTCTGGTCAATATATAATTAGTAGTGGGATTTCACAGTTACAGAATATGTATATCTTCAGCTTTTATATATGCTCCCAAACTGCTTTCCAATAAAGTTCACTGTATTTTCATACACAGTGAAATCCTACATAGTACTGGAACAAATTCAGATAAATCACAAAAATGAAATCTCATAAACACAGATATAAGACAGGATAGATAGTACGGTACAATTTTTAACAATATAAGCATTACAGAAACTGCTCTCTGCAATTTTAAGACAGGATATGTGGGGTGGCTATTGTCTAGAAAGGAGCAAAGGGGGACTTCTGGGGCACTGGTACCATGGTAATATTTTCTTTCATGATCTGGGTGCAAGTTACTTATTTTTAGTTTGTGAAAATCAATGAGTTATATAACTTCAATGAAGAGTTTAAAAACTTAAGTGGCTATACATGTATACATGGATTTGTGTATAAATTTGTGTATTAATGGGCCTCTCTGTTGTAATTAACACAGGCCGCAGGGACCAAAAGTTCCCCTCGGCCCTTCTGAAAATGTTCGGGAATGGTAGTGCAGGAAGGGAATACACACTTTCCGCATTTCTGCCCTGCAGGGCAGCAGTTGTTGCTGTTGGGAGTCACTGTGCTAATTCTCTTAGGTCATTTTTCCCTTTAGTCGTTCTGACTACCTCCCAGCGCTCCATGGCTGCACGCTTGTCTCACTGGAAAATGCACAGCCCCAATTCTGTGCAGGGACGACGCGAAGCAGAGTGTGATGCATCTC
Source organism: Balaenoptera borealis (assembly GCF_965194805.1). Classification (NCBI taxonomy): domain Eukaryota; kingdom Metazoa; phylum Chordata; class Mammalia; order Artiodactyla; family Balaenopteridae; genus Balaenoptera; species Balaenoptera borealis. Next base: position 39,502 of record NW_028122259.1, read on the forward strand.
TCTGGAGCGTCAAGTTTATTAACTAGAGTTGGAAGAACCAAGGAGTTCTTGGAACAAGAACTATCCCCCTCCCCCACCAACACGGAAGACAGAAGAGTAGGGGAGGGGAGACGTGCCCCAGGAATGACAGTCCAGTCTCTCAAGTTTCACCCAGGTGGGGGTTGAGGGGCAGACCTGCAGCCACGGTGGCCTCGCTTTCGGTCGCCCGGGCTGCTCCGGACCATCCTCTGAGCTGGCCAGGGTCTTGGATACGATGCTGCTGAAGGCCGTGCAGAGAACACACTCCTCTTCCCCTGCACCGGGCCCCAGGGAGCGCGGCGGCCTGACCTTCCTGCCTCGGTCATCCATGGGGTTCACATGGGCTCACTTTATTATGACGCCTCATGCTGGGCAGCTTGCAACAAAGATGTTTCAAAATAAAGTTCCAGATTCTCCCAGCCACCCCTTGCTTTTTCTGGCTCTGGCCAGAGACAGTGGATGAGGACACACTCTCAGGCTGCCCAGCGTGGGAGGACCTTCCAGTGTTGGACACACCCAGGGGGCAGCTGCTTCCCTCTGGGGCTCCAATCCTGCTGCTGCTGCTGGAGGTGGATGTCCCAGTGCCACACTGGGGGGCTGGGCTGGGGGTGGCAGTCCTCGCCTCCAGGCTGGGTGGGGGACAGGCAGACTCACCGGTCTTCTGCCCTGCCTGCTGGTCTTCCTGCAGCGGCACAGTTTTTCTGTGGTAGAGCCACCTGGTTTGCAGGGAGGACACCACAGGGCTCGGCGAAGGCTCAAGTTCACTGCCACAGAGGTCCCCGCAAGAGAAGGGCTTCAGAGTTATGATGGAGACCTCCACCTTGGGTTTCTTGGAGCTCACACTGCCTGTCCCAGTGTCCTGGATCTGGTCGCAAGTCAAGCCCGGAGTCCTCACCATTGTCACCTCCAGGTCCTTTTCACAGGGTGGCTGGAGTGGCTCCTTCTGGCCCACGTTGACCCATGGATGCCTCATGAGGTCACGTAAGGTGCCTCTGTCACTGGGGTTGAGGGCAATCATTTTTTGTAACAGATCCCTTATCTCCAAAGACAGATAAGGTGGGATGGGGTATTGCCCTCGTAGGACTTGCTTCCGCAGCTCCTGGAAGTCTTTTCCCACAAAGGGCCGGGACCCAGTTACCATGGTGTACAGCACTACTCCCAGGCTCCACACGTCCACCGCAGGGCCGCTGGAGCTCTGCCCCAGGAAGAGTTCCGGGGCAGCATAAGGGGGTGTGCCGCAGCTCGTGTCCAGTTGGAAAATGTCATCACACTTGTTGCTGAGGCCAAAGTCTGTAAGTTTGATATTCATCTTGGAATCAAAGAGGAGGCTCGGTGGCTTCAGGTCCCGGTGCACGATGCCCCTCCGGTGGCAGTGCTGCAGGGCGGAGACCAGCTGCTGGAACGGGCCTCGGGCCTCCGCCTCTGTCATACGGCCATGGATCTTCAAATAGCGGTACATGTCCCCCCCACTGAGGTACTCCATCACCACGAAAAATGTCTCCTCTGTGTCAATCACCCCCAGCAGTTTCACAATATTGGGGTGATTCAGAGCCTTCAGACTGCACACTTCCCGGAAAAGTGCCTGGACACTTGAGAAGCTCTGACGCCTTTTCTTTATGACCTTCACAGCCACCTGTGTCCCGGTCAGAATGTGCCAGGCCAACTTCACTTTACCGAAGGTGCCTTCACCAATGGTGTGGAGGATCCGGAAGTCATCAATACGAGCCTTCTTGCCAGCAGATTTGGCTGTGAGGCCCTGCATCCTGGTGATCTGCTAACTACACTGACTGACAGCACTACCGAGCAACGCTAACTACGCTAACTAACAATGCTAACTGTACTAACAGGGCTAAGTATGCTGTCTCTACTAACAACGCTAACTACACTAACTGTACCAACAGCGCTAACTAGTACTAACTACACTAACTATGCTAATCAAGTATTAACTATACCAACAATACTCACTATGCTAACTGTACAAAGAACAATGACACAAATAAAAAAGAGTAGAGAAAAGAGAAACGAAAATCAACAAAATGGCACAAACAAGGAAAACACAAGCTAACTGTAGGTCCAAGGCCGTCAGGTCACCAAAAGCAGCTTCCTGGGCTCTAAGGACCAAAAACCTGGGCCCACCTTTCTCTTTCATAGGGCTCTGTGAAGTACATCACAATGGTGCACTCTGAGGTCAGAGCAAGAAATGGACCCATCACCGCTGGGGATACACCACAGTGGTTTTCTCACTTTTTGAGTTCAAGGCCCCTTTACACTTAGGAAAAAGGATCCCAAAGAAAGTTTTCTTTACGTGTGTTATTAGATATTGGTATTCACTTTGTTATAAATAAAAATCTGCAGGATACTTCAGTGGCCTTTTTATTTCTAGTTTGAAAACGCGTAATAATTTTAGAGACCTCATAATGTCTACACTTGAAACGTTCAATTCCTTTTCCTTAAATTCTGGTCTCAAAATAACGTTACTGGGCTTCCCTGGTGGCGCAGTGGTTGAGAGTCTGCCTGTCGATGCAGGGGACACGGGTTCGAGCCCTGGTCTGGGAGGATCCCACAGGCCGCGGAGCGACTGGGCCCGTGAGCCACAATTGCTGAGCCTGCGCGTCTGGAGCCTGTGCTCCGCAACAAGAGAGGCCGCGATAGTGAGAGGCCCGCGCACCGCGATGAAGAGTGGCCCCCGCTTGCCGCAACTAGAGAAAGCCCTCGCACAGAAACGAAGATCCAACACAGCCAAAAATAAATTAACTAATTAAAAAAAATATATAACGTTACAACTTAACTGACTTCACGATACTATACAAAATGTTCTGTTGCATAAGACATGATACGGTACATTATGAAAGTCTATGAAGCTGAGAGAAGGTTTGCCAGGAAGGTCATTGAGCAGATTTCTCATCAGGAGCCTCGGAGGCCAGATGGCATGACTCAATGTACTTGAAGTGTTGAAGGAAAGAAACCGTCAACCAAGAATCCTATATCTAGCAAAACTTTCCTTCGAAAATGAGGGAGAAATCAAGACATTCCCAGTTAATCAAGAGTTGAGAGAGTTCTTAACCACCAGACCCGCCTGCCACAGGGAGTTCTTCAGGTTGCAGTCAAGGACCCTGGACAAGTAGCTCAAAGCCTTATGAAGAAATAAAGACCTCTGGTAAAAGTAGACAGACGGGCGACGAGAAAAGCTAGTACTCTTGTAACTTTGGTTTGTAGCTCCACTTTTTGTCTTCTATTTGATTTAAGAGACTAATATATAATAAAACACACATAGAAATCAAAAAGAAAAAAAAAAAGATCACCTCTTCACCTAGAAAAGTTACTTCACCCCCACTTTAGCCTAACTTTGGGAATTCCCATCAACAACATTCTTCTTTCCACTGTAGGAAGCAACGCTGCCAGAAGCTATGGCAAGCAGAGCCTCTTCTAAAATGCCTCTGATGATTGCAGCAACATGGATGCAACTAGAGATTATTAAGTGAAGTAAGTCAGAAAGAGAAAGACAAATACCATGTGATACCACTTACATGTGGAATCTAAAGTATGGCACAAATGAACCTATCTATGAAACAGCAACAGACTCACAGACATAGAGAACAGACTTGTGGTTGCCAAGGAGGAGGGGGGTGGGAGAGGGAAGGGCTGGGAGTGTGGCATTAGCAGATGTAAACTATTATATATAGGAGGGATAAACAACAAGGTCCTACTCTACAGCACAGGGAACTAGAGTCAATATCCTGTGATAAAACTGTAATGGAAAAGAATATTAAAAAAGAATGTCTATATGCGTATAACTGAGTCACTTTGCCATACAGCAGATTGGCACAAGATTGTAAATCAACTATACGTCAATAAAAACAAAAAAATAAAATAAAACATGCCTCTGATGACGTACACAGCCCCTGCTCCTGCTGACTACCTCTCTGCAGCACCCAACACTGTGAAACCCCGCCCCCAGCTGAGGTCACTCCGGTCCTGTGTCTCCTTCCTTTGTCCTCTGTCTCCCACCAGTGTTTCTCTAACAGAAACACAAAGAACTGCTGTGTTTTCACTCAGTCTCACTGTTCACGTTCCCACGCTTGATTTGGGCATCAGACTTGCAAGAGTTCAAAACTTACTGGGTGGTAGAACTGCCATTTCTCTGCCTGTCTCTCATTATAAAGAACTTCTCTGAAATTCTGAATTCACTGGTCTGGTCATCCATTCACCAGCAAGTATCTAGGCACTGGGGTTAAGCGCTAGGAATGAGATACAGTTGTTAGTAAAAAAAACAACAAACCCCAAATGGAGTCACTTGTGCTAAGTCCCACGTCAGCAAACCAAGACTTAACAGCTAACCTAATTGCAGTTTCAGCCTCTCTCAGGAATGGGACCTTTCACCAATAGATCTGGAATCACCTGGTCAGCACTAGAGGGGTGACCCCCCCCACCCACCTTCCCCCAAGAGGAAGGTGACCCTGCCTGAAACAATCCACTCTTAGCTAGAAACTTCCCTTTTCTGCCCCCTCCTGCCTGTAAAGTTCTTGCATTTTTTACAGCTCCGCAGAGCTCCTTTCTACTTGCTCAATGGGATGCTGCCCGATTCATAAATCACTGAATAAAGCCAATTCGATCTTCAAATTTACTCAGTTAGAATTTTATGTTTTTAATACAGTGATGAGCAAAACAAATAAAAAGAGAGGCATCAAACTCTTCGGAGAGTGTATCCCATTATCCCTCACACTCTTGGAAGCCTGGGTCAGCAGAAATGGAGGAGAGCCAGTGACAAGAAAAAGCCTCTTGAAAACCAAATCAGAGGTCCTGAAATACTACAGACTTACTTGTACAAGTGGGTGGGAACAAGCAGAGAGTAGCAGTTGTTTATTACTGTACACTGTAATCGAGGGAAACATTTGGAGTTCAAGAATAGAGATTTAAAGATGAGATGCTAAAATTCATAACAACTTGTTCAAAACAGGCCAGAAAACCTTAAGTTTTCGCCTTGTTTAAAAGAAGTCCTAAGTAAAGGGAAAACCAAATATTATGAAAAATTTTGGAGACATCTCACACACCAACCTTCCCTTTATTTGAATTACTTCATTATCATTACTTTAGCGTTATGTACTCTCACAAAAGTTCATTTATTCTGAGTTGAGAAGTCCATTTTATCATCATGTGTATCGTGCTTACATTTTAAAATCAGAAACAACTTCCCCAAGATAAAACTGATTCTTCATCTCTTTTGGTTTTACTCTTCCAAAATAGAATAGGTGACTTGGGGTATGATTTTTACCCTATGTTGATTTGCCTACCTTGTAAAGGAGCAAGGAACTTTTCCTTCAACCCTTATTTTCCTAGTGATTTCTTTAAAATGAAAGGTAAATATGTGTTTGTGGGCATATAAGTGTGTGTGTGTACAATCATTTTTATATAGAGATTTATTATCTCTCAATTTATTTTGTACAAGAGGTTTGTCTCAGAAAATCAGTGTCTTCTTGCTTTACTATTGTGCTATTGTGATTTATCATAAGAAATACATTTGGTCTTTGTCCCCTTTCCCCCCCCCCCCACCTCGCACAGAGCTCCTACAACCCTTGGAATTTCCTCAGTGAGGAGATCAACAAAAATGCCTTTGTTATGTTAACAAGGTGACTTTTGGAACACACCTAAGGGTGCGGACTGATTGCCAGGAAAACCGAGGGCGAATACAAGGTTGGAACTTTCAGTCCCACCCCCAGGTTTCCACGAAAGGGGGAGAGGCTGGAGGTTGAAACAATAACCAATGGCCAATGATTTAATCAACGGCACCTATGTAACAAAGGCTCCATTAAACCCCAAAAGGACTGGGTTCAAAGAGCTTTCAGACTGGTGAACACATGAGGTGCTCGGGGTGTGGTACCCCAAAGGGGGCGTGGAAGCTCCATGCCCCTTCCCACCACCTTGCTCTATGCATCTCTTCCGTCTGGGTGTTCATCTACGATCATAACCTTTTATAATAAATCGGTAAATGTAAATAAGCTGTTTTCCTGAGCTCCGTGAGCCACTCCAGCAAATTAACTGAAACCAAAAAGAGGGTCATAACTCTAACTTATAACCAATAAGTCCAGGTGACAACCTAGACTTGGGATTGGCATCTGAAATGGAGGGCAGTCTGGTGGGACTGAGCCCTAAACCTGTGGATCTGATGTCATCTCCAGGTAGATAGTGTCAGAATTGAGTTAAATGGTAGGGCACCGAGACAGCGTTGCAGAATTGTTTGCTGTGGGGAAAAAAAAAACCACACGTGTTTAGTGACCAGAAGTGTCCAAAGTAAAGTGTTCTGTATGAGGAGTGAAAAAAGAAATCTCACAGGTGGGTTTTTTTCCAACTCAATTATTCTTCCCTTAAGCCCTGAGGGCATCACAAAAGACCAACAGGATAAAAAGTTACAGTTAAGCCAACCCTGCCTTCAGTCTTTGGTGCACACAAAAGGATCCACAGGGGTAGGTAGTATAACATAGTGGGTAAGAACAAGGACTCTGGGACCATGTGACTCGGGTTTGAATCCCAACTCTCTCTCTCTCCTTCTCCGTCTCCCTCTCCCTCTTTGACTTTGGACAAGTTATTTAGCCTCAGTTTCCTCCCCTGGAAAATGGAGATAATAAAAGTACATTCTGCAGAGGGTTGTTGTAAGGCTTAAATTTCATGATATGTATAAAGTGTCTGGACAGGGCCTAGCTCATAGCTATAAATATTTGAAGTTATTATTACTTTCAATCAGTTCCCTGCGGTCACAAGTGACATGCAGTTATCCGGTGACTTAGTGAACGGATGGTTGACTTAACTAGAGCTACTCAAGAACACAGCTCTCAACACCATGTCAGTGATTCATAAAGGAGCGTCTACTCAAGTTCCTCCCTGGGCCCCACGATTGAACTCACACCCCGGGGCATCCGAAAGGACACGGGAGAGGATTAGAAAACAACTCCTTCCGTCATTTGCATCTCCAGACTTACAACTAAGAGTTCTAAAATAAACAAATGGAGTAGCTTGGGAAATGATGCATCAACTGCTGCTTCTGGTGACATGAATAGTGGGAGCTATCACAAGTCTGCCCATCACACGCTGGGGAGACATTTTCCTCAGACACCAAAGAGAAGCAACAACTCAGGATGACCGAAACCTGCAATCCCCCAGAAAATCAATTGTCACCATCTCGCATCATTTTGATGTGAATAATTATAGGCACTGAATGCGTCCTTGGTATCACCGCAAATGGGTTCATTGTGGCTAGAAATACAGCAGAATGGATTCACAACAAGGCAGTTTCCACAAGTGGCAACATCCTGCTTTTCCTGAGTGTATCCAGAAGAGCGCTACAAAGCTTCATAATGCTAGAACTCACCTTCAGTTCAACATCCCCACAGTTTTATAATCAAGACATTCATTGTATATGATATGATTTTCCCTAATATATTTTTTACATAAATGAGTTATAAAACACTTTCATTTCCTGGTCCCTGTTTCCCATCATGAATCTTCATCCCCATCATGTGGAATAATTGCACATCTAGATGAACCCAACCATTTAACACCCCACATTTACTTCTAAGCAGCCTGGTGTTGCTTGAGATCTCTCACAACTGGATGAAGTTATGTTCCTACAGATTCATGCTCTTCAGCCTCAAATGAGTAACATCACTGGGCATTTCTAGCCTGTATTTCCCTAAAGAAGTCATTCATTAACTACCCATGATGACTATCTCATATCTTTTCCTCAGCCCTAAACCTCCAGTCTATCATCTCTCTGCCTTATTTTCAACTGATGAAGTTGCCCTTACTTTTTTTTTTTTTTTTTTTTTGATACAAGGAAGTCATCGGGAGGTCATTCCTTCACCTTCCCTTTAGCGAATCTATAAAACCACTAATTTTCTCCTACATTTCTAATATTTCAATAGAAAGAGCGCCCTTCTATCAACATAGATACAGAGAACAAATGGGTGGTTTTAAGAGGTGGGGCGGGGGGGGGGGAGGGATGAGAAAAATAGGTAAACTAGGTTTTTTTTTAAGTTCAAATAAAATTTAAAATTTTTAAATAAATACATCTAGGCAAAAGGAGATATTACAAACAGATCATAATCATGAATTTGAATGTGGTTACTCAAAATTCTAAGAGCTATTTTTCAATGTCCAATTTCAAACTATACATGTTGAACACATGTGTACATTTCTGGTCAATATATAATTAGTAGTGGGATTTCACAGTTACAGAATATGTATATCTTCAGCTTTTATATATGCTCCCAAACTGCTTTCCAATAAAGTTCACTGTATTTTCATACACAGTGAAATCCTACATAGTACTGGAACAAATTCAGATAAATCACAAAAATGAAATCTCATAAACACAGATATAAGACAGGATAGATAGTACGGTACAATTTTTAACAATATAAGCATTACAGAAACTGCTCTCTGCAATTTTAAGACAGGATATGTGGGGTGGCTATTGTCTAGAAAGGAGCAAAGGGGGACTTCTGGGGCACTGGTACCATGGTAATATTTTCTTTCATGATCTGGGTGCAAGTTACTTATTTTTAGTTTGTGAAAATCAATGAGTTATATAACTTCAATGAAGAGTTTAAAAACTTAAGTGGCTATACATGTATACATGGATTTGTGTATAAATTTGTGTATTAATGGGCCTCTCTGTTGTAATTAACACAGGCCGCAGGGACCAAAAGTTCCCCTCGGCCCTTCTGAAAATGTTCGGGAATGGTAGTGCAGGAAGGGAATACACACTTTCCGCATTTCTGCCCTGCAGGGCAGCAGTTGTTGCTGTTGGGAGTCACTGTGCTAATTCTCTTAGGTCATTTTTCCCTTTAGTCGTTCTGACTACCTCCCAGCGCTCCATGGCTGCACGCTTGTCTCACTGGAAAATGCACAGCCCCAATTCTGTGCAGGGACGACGCGAAGCAGAGTGTGATGCATCTCTCTGGAGCGTCAAGTTTATTAACTAGAGTTGGAAGAACCAAGGAGTTCTTGGAACAAGAACTATCCCCCTCCCCCACCAACACGGAAGACAGAAGAGTAGGGGAGGGGAGACGTGCCCCAGGAATGACAGTCCAGTCTCTCAAGTTTCACCCAGGTGGGGGTTGAGGGGCAGACCTGCAGCCACGGTGGCCTCGCTTTCGGTCGCCCGGGCTGCTCCGGACCATCCTCTGAGCTGGCCAGGGTCTTGGATACGATGCTGCTGAAGGCCGTGCAGAGAACACACTCCTCTTCCCCTGCACCGGGCCCCAGGGAGCGCGGCGGCCTGACCTTCCTGCCTCGGTCATCCATGGGGTTCACATGGGCTCACTTTATTATGACGCCTCATGCTGGGCAGCTTGCAACAAAGATGTTTCAAAATAAAGTTCCAGATTCTCCCAGCCACCCCTTGCTTTTTCTGGCTCTGGCCAGAGACAGTGGATGAGGACACACTCTCAGGCTGCCCAGCGTGGGAGGACCTTCCAGTGTTGGACACACCCAGGGGGCAGCTGCTTCCCTCTGGGGCTCCAATCCTGCTGCTGCTGCTGGAGGTGGATGTCCCAGTGCCACACTGGGGGGCTGGGCTGGGGGTGGCAGTCCTCGCCTCCAGGCTGGGTGGGGGACAGGCAGACTCACCGGTCTTCTGCCCTGCCTGCTGGTCTTCCTGCAGCGGCACAGTTTTTCTGTGGTAGAGCCACCTGGTTTGCAGGGAGGACACCACAGGGCTCGGCGAAGGCTCAAGTTCACTGCCACAGAGGTCCCCGCAAGAGAAGGGCTTCAGAGTTATGATGGAGACCTCCACCTTGGGTTTCTTGGAGCTCACACTGCCTGTCCCAGTGTCCTGGATCTGGTCGCAAGTCAAGCCCGGAGTCCTCACCATTGTCACCTCCAGGTCCTTTTCACAGGGTGGCTGGAGTGGCTCCTTCTGGCCCACGTTGACCCATGGATGCCTCATGAGGTCACGTAAGGTGCCTCTGTCACTGGGGTTGAGGGCAATCATTTTTTGTAACAGATCCCTTATCTCCAAAGACAGATAAGGTGGGATGGGGTATTGCCCTCGTAGGACTTGCTTCCGCAGCTCCTGGAAGTCTTTTCCCACAAAGGGCCGGGACCCAGTTACCATGGTGTACAGCACTACTCCCAGGCTCCACACGTCCACCGCAGGGCCGCTGGAGCTCTGCCCCAGGAAGAGTTCCGGGGCAGCATAAGGGGGTGTGCCGCAGCTCGTGTCCAGTTGGAAAATGTCATCACACTTGTTGCTGAGGCCAAAGTCTGTAAGTTTGATATTCATCTTGGAATCAAAGAGGAGGCTCGGTGGCTTCAGGTCCCGGTGCACGATGCCCCTCCGGTGGCAGTGCTGCAGGGCGGAGACCAGCTGCTGGAACGGGCCTCGGGCCTCCGCCTCTGTCATACGGCCATGGATCTTCAAATAGCGGTACATGTCCCCCCCACTGAGGTACTCCATCACCACGAAAAATGTCTCCTCTGTGTCAATCACCCCCAGCAGTTTCACAATATTGGGGTGATTCAGAGCCTTCAGACTGCACACTTCCCGGAAAAGTGCCTGGACACTTGAGAAGCTCTGACGCCTTTTCTTTATGACCTTCACAGCCACCTGTGTCCCGGTCAGAATGTGCCAGGCCAACTTCACTTTACCGAAGGTGCCTTCACCAATGGTGTGGAGGATCCGGAAGTCATCAATACGAGCCTTCTTGCCAGCAGATTTGGCTGTGAGGCCCTGCATCCTGGTGATCTGCTAACTACACTGACTGACAGCACTACCGAGCAACGCTAACTACGCTAACTAACAATGCTAACTGTACTAACAGGGCTAAGTATGCTGTCTCTACTAACAACGCTAACTACACTAACTGTACCAACAGCGCTAACTAGTACTAACTACACTAACTATGCTAATCAAGTATTAACTATACCAACAATACTCACTATGCTAACTGTACAAAGAACAATGACACAAATAAAAAAGAGTAGAGAAAAGAGAAACGAAAATCAACAAAATGGCACAAACAAGGAAAACACAAGCTAACTGTAGGTCCAAGGCCGTCAGGTCACCAAAAGCAGCTTCCTGGGCTCTAAGGACCAAAAACCTGGGCCCACCTTTCTCTTTCATAGGGCTCTGTGAAGTACATCACAATGGTGCACTCTGAGGTCAGAGCAAGAAATGGACCCATCACCGCTGGGGATACACCACAGTGGTTTTCTCACTTTTTGAGTTCAAGGCCCCTTTACACTTAGGAAAAAGGATCCCAAAGAAAGTTTTCTTTACGTGTGTTATTAGATATTGGTATTCACTTTGTTATAAATAAAAATCTGCAGGATACTTCAGTGGCCTTTTTATTTCTAGTTTGAAAACGCGTAATAATTTTAGAGACCTCATAATGTCTACACTTGAAACGTTCAATTCCTTTTCCTTAAATTCTGGTCTCAAAATAACGTTACTGGGCTTCCCTGGTGGCGCAGTGGTTGAGAGTCTGCCTGTCGATGCAGGGGACACGGGTTCGAGCCCTGGTCTGGGAGGATCCCACAGGCCGCGGAGCGACTGGGCCCGTGAGCCACAATTGCTGAGCCTGCGCGTCTGGAGCCTGTGCTCCGCAACAAGAGAGGCCGCGATAGTGAGAGGCCCGCGCACCGCGATGAAGAGTGGCCCCCGCTTGCCGCAACTAGAGAAAGCCCTCGCACAGAAACGAAGATCCAACACAGCCAAAAATAAATTAACTAATTAAAAAAAATATATAACGTTACAACTTAACTGACTTCACGATACTATACAAAATGTTCTGTTGCATAAGACATGATACGGTACATTATGAAAGTCTATGAAGCTGAGAGAAGGTTTGCCAGGAAGGTCATTGAGCAGATTTCTCATCAGGAGCCTCGGAGGCCAGATGGCATGACTCAATGTACTTGAAGTGTTGAAGGAAAGAAACCGTCAACCAAGAATCCTATATCTAGCAAAACTTTCCTTCGAAAATGAGGGAGAAATCAAGACATTCCCAGTTAATCAAGAGTTGAGAGAGTTCTTAACCACCAGACCCGCCTGCCACAGGGAGTTCTTCAGGTTGCAGTCAAGGACCCTGGACAAGTAGCTCAAAGCCTTATGAAGAAATAAAGACCTCTGGTAAAAGTAGACAGACGGGCGACGAGAAAAGCTAGTACTCTTGTAACTTTGGTTTGTAGCTCCACTTTTTGTCTTCTATTTGATTTAAGAGACTAATATATAATAAAACACACATAGAAATCAAAAAGAAAAAAAAAAAGATCACCTCTTCACCTAGAAAAGTTACTTCACCCCCACTTTAGCCTAACTTTGGGAATTCCCATCAACAACATTCTTCTTTCCACTGTAGGAAGCAACGCTGCCAGAAGCTATGGCAAGCAGAGCCTCTTCTAAAATGCCTCTGATGATTGCAGCAACATGGATGCAACTAGAGATTATTAAGTGAAGTAAGTCAGAAAGAGAAAGACAAATACCATGTGATACCACTTACATGTGGAATCTAAAGTATGGCACAAATGAACCTATCTATGAAACAGCAACAGACTCACAGACATAGAGAACAGACTTGTGGTTGCCAAGGAGGAGGGGGGTGGGAGAGGGAAGGGCTGGGAGTGTGGCATTAGCAGATGTAAACTATTATATATAGGAGGGATAAACAACAAGGTCCTACTCTACAGCACAGGGAACTAGAGTCAATATCCTGTGATAAAACTGTAATGGAAAAGAATATAAAAAAAGAATGTCTATATGCGTATAACTGAGTCACTTTGCCATACAGCAGATTGGCACAAGATTGTAAATCAACTATACGTCAATAAAAACAAAAAAATAAAATAAAACATGCCTCTGATGACGTACACAGCCCCTGCTCCTGCTGACTACCTCTCTGCAGCACCCAACACTGTGAAACCCCGCCCCCAGCTGAGGTCACTCCGGTCCTGTGTCTCCTTCCTTTGTCCTCTGTCTCCCACCAGTGTTTCTCTAACAGAAACACAAAGAACTGCTGTGTTTTCACTCAGTCTCACTGTTCACGTTCCCACGCTTGATTTGGGCATCAGACTTGCAAGAGTTCAAAACTTACTGGGTGGTAGAACTGCCATTTCTCTGCCTGTCTCTCATTATAAAGAACTTCTCTGAAATTCTGAATTCACTGGTCTGGTCATCCATTCACCAGCAAGTATCTAGGTACTGGGGTTAAGCGCTAGGAATGAGATACAGTTGTTAGTAAAAAAAACAACAAACCCCAAATGGAGTCACTTGTGCTAAGTCCCACGTCAGCAAACCAAGACTTAACAGCTAACCTAATTGCAGTTTCAGCCTCTCTCAGGAATGGGACCTTTCACCAATAGATCTGGAATCACCTGGTCAGCACTAGAGGGGTGACCCCCCCCACCCACCTTCCCCCAAGAGGAAGGTGACCCTGCCTGAAACAATCCACTCTTAGCTAGAAACTTCCCTTTTCTGCCCCCTCCTGCCTGTAAAGTTCTTGCATTTTTTACAGCTCCGCAGAGCTCCTTTCTACTTGCTCAATGGGATGCTGCCCGATTCATAAATCACTGAATAAAGCCAATTCGATCTTCAAATTTACTCAGTTAGAATTTTATGTTTTTAATACAGTGATGAGCAAAACAAATAAAAAGAGAGGCATCAAACTCTTCGGAGAGTGTATCCCATTATCCCTCACACTCTTGGAAGCCTGGGTCAGCAGAAATGGAGGAGAGCCAGTGACAAGAAAAAGCCTCTTGAAAACCAAATCAGAGGTCCTGAAATACTACAGACTTACTTGTACAAGTGGGTGGGAACAAGCAGAGAGTAGCAGTTGTTTATTACTGTACACTGTAATCGAGGGAAACATTTGGAGTTCAAGAATAGAGATTTAAAGATGAGATGCTAAAATTCATAACAACTTGTCCAAAACAGGCCAGAAAACCTTAAGTTTTCGCCTTGTTTAAAAGAAGTCCTAAGTAAAGGGAAAACCAAATATTATGAAAAATTTTGGAGACATCTCACACACCAACCTTCCCTTTATTTGAATTACTTCATTATCATTACTTTAGCGTTATGTACTCTCACAAAAGTTCATTTATTCTGAGTTGAGAAGTCCATTTTATCATCATGTGTATCATGCTTACATTTTAAAATCAGAAACAACTTCCCCAAGATAAAACTGGTTCTTCATCTCTTTTGGTTTTACTCTTCCAAAATAGATTAGGTGACTTGGGGTATGATTTTTACCCTATGTTGATTTGCCTACCTTGTAAAGGAGCAAGGAACTTTTCCTTCAACCCTTATTTTCCTAGTGATTTCTTTAAAATGAAAGGTAAATATGTGTTTGTGGGCATATAAGTGTGTGTGTGTACAATCATTTTTATATAGAGATTTATTATCTCTCAATTTATTTTGTACAAGAGGTTTGTCTCAGAAAATCAGTGTCTTCTTGCTTTACTATTGTGCTATTGTGATTTATCATAAGAAATACATTTGGTCTTTGTCCCCTTTCCCCCCCCCCCCACCTCGCACAGAGCTCCTACAACCCTTGGAATTTCCTCAGTGAGGAGATCAACAAAAATGCCTTTGTTATGTTAACAAGGTGACTTTTGGAACCCACCTAAGGGTGCGGACTGATTGCCAGGAAAACCGAGGGCGAATACAAGGTTGGAACTTTCAGTCCCACCCCCAGGTTTCCACGAAAGGGGGAGAGGCTGGAGGTTGAAACAATAACCAATGGCCAATGATTTAATCAACTGCACCTATGTAACAAAGGCTCCATTAAAACCCAAAAGGACTGGGTTCAAAGAGCTTTCAGACTGGTGAACACATGAGGTGCTCGGGGTGTGGTACCCCAAAGGGGGCGTGGAAGCTCCATGCCCCTTCCCACCACCTTGCTCTATGCATCTCTTCCGTCTGGGTGTTCATCTACGATCATAACCTTTTATAATAAATCGGTAAATGTAAATAAGCTGTTTTCCTGAGCTCCGTGAGCCACTCCAGCAAATTAACTGAAACCAAAAAGAGGGTCATAACTCTAACTTATAACCAATAAGTCCAGGTGACAACCTAGACTTGGGATTGGCATCTGAAATGGAGGGCAGTCTGGTGGGACTGAGCCCTAAACCTGTGGATCTGATGTCATCTCCAGGTAGATAGTGTCAGAATTGAGTTAAATGGTAGGGCACCGAGACAGCGTTGCAGAATTGTTTGCTGTGGGGAAAAAAAAAACACACGTGTTTAGTGACCAGAAGTGTCCAAAGTAAAGTGTTCTGTGTGAGGAGTGAAAAAAGAAATCTCACAGGTGGGTTTTTTTCCAACTCAATTATTCTTCCCTTAAGCCCTGAGGGCATCACGAAAGACCAACAGGATAAAAAGTTACAGTTAAGCCAACCCTGCCTTCAGTCTTTGGTGCACACAAAAGGATCCACAGGGGTAGGTAGTATAACATAGTGGGTAAGAACAAGGACTCTGGGACCATGTGACTCGGGTTTGAATCCCAACTCTCTCTCTCTCCTTCTCCGTCTCCCTCTCCCTCTTTGACTTTGGACAAGTTATTTAGCCTCAGTTTCCTCCCCTGGAAAATGGAGATAATAAAAGTACATTCTGCAGAGGGTTGTTGTAAGGCTTAAATTTCATGATATGTATAAAGTGTCTGGACAGGGCCTAGCTCATAGCTATAAATATTTGAAGTTATTATTACTTTCAATCAGTTCCCTGCGGTCACAAGTGACACGCAGTTATCCGGTGACTTAGTGAACGGATGGTTGACTTAACTAGAGCTACTCAAGAACACAGCTCTCAACACCATGTCAGTGATTCATAAAGGAGCGTCTACTCAAGTTCCTCCCTGGGCCCCACGATTGAACTCACACCCCGGGGCATCCGAAAGGACACGGGAGAGGATTAGAAAACAACTCCTTCCGTCATTTGCATCTCCAGACTTACAACTAAGAGTTCTAAAATAAACAAATGGAGTAGCTTGGGAAATGATGCATCAACTGCTGCTTCTGGTGACATGAATAGTGGGAGCTATCACAAGTCTGCCCATCACACGCTGGGGAGACATTTTCCTCAGACACCAAAGAGAAGCAACAACTCAGGATGACCGAAACCTGCAATCCCCCAGAAAATCAATTGTCACCATCTCGCATCATTTTGATGTGAATAATTATAGGCACTGAATGCGTCCTTGGTATCACCGCAAATGGGTTCATTGTGGCTAGAAATACAGCAGAATGGATTCACAACAAGGCAGTTTCCACAAGTGGCAACATCCTGCTTTTCCTGAGTGTATCCAGAAGAGCGCTACAAAGCTTCATAATGCTAGAACTCACCTTCAGTTCAACATCCCCACAGTTTTATAATCAAGACATTCATTGTATATGATATGATTTTCCCTAATATATTTTTTACATAAATGAGTTATAAAACACTTTCATTTCCTGGTCCCTGTTTCCCATCATGAATCTTCATCCCCATCATGTGGAATAATTGCACATCTAGATGAACCCAACCATTTAACACCCCACATTTACTTCTAAGCAGCCTGGTGTTGCTTGAGATCTCTCACAACTGGATGAAGTTATGTTCCTACAGATTCATGCTCTTCAGCCTCAAATGAGTAACATCACTGGGCATTTCTAGCCTGTATTTCCCTAAAGAAGTCATTCATTAACTACCCATGATGACTATCTCATATCTTTTCCTCAGCCCTAAACCTCCAGTCTATCATCTCTCTGCCTTATTTTCAACTGATGAAGTTGCCCTTACTTTTTTTTTTTTTTTTTTTTTGATACAAGGAAGTCATCGGGAGGTCATTCCTTCACCTTCCCTTTAGCGAATCTATAAAACCACTAATTTTCTCCTACATTTCTAATATTTCAATAGAAAGAGCGCCCTTCTATCAACATAGATACAGAGAACAAATGGGTGGTTTTAAGAGGTGGGGCGGGGGGGGGGGGAGGGATGAGAAAAATAGGTAAACTAGGTTTTTTTTTAAGTTCAAATAAAATTTAAAATTTTTAAATAAATACATCTAGGCAAAAGGAGATATTACAAACAGATCATAATCATGAATTTGAATGTGGTTACTCAAAATTCTAAGAGCTATTTTTCAATGTCCAATTTCAAACTATACATGTTGAACACATGTGTACATTTCTGGTCAATATATAATTAGTAGTGGGATTTCACAGTTACAGAATATGTATATCTTCAGCTTTTATATATGCTCCCAAACTGCTTTCCAATAAAGTTCACTGTATTTTCATACACAGTGAAATCCTACATAGTACTGGAACAAATTCAGATAAATCACAAAAATGAAATCTCATAAACACAGATATAAGACAGGATAGATAGTACGGTACAATTTTTAACAATATAAGCATTACAGAAACTGCTCTCTGCAATTTTAAGACAGGATATGTGGGGTGGCTATTGTCTAGAAAGGAGCAAAGGGGGACTTCTGGGGCACTGGTACCATGGTAATATTTTCTTTCATGATCTGGGTGCAAGTTACTTATTTTTAGTTTGTGAAAATCAATGAGTTATATAACTTCAATGAAGAGTTTAAAAACTTAAGTGGCTATACATGTATACATGGATTTGTGTATAAATTTGTGTATTAATGGGCCTCTCTGTTGTAATTAACACAGGCCGCAGGGACCAAAAGTTCCCCTCGGCCCTTCTGAAAATGTTCGGGAATGGTAGTGCAGGAAGGGAATACACACTTTCCGCATTTCTGCCCTGCAGGGCAGCAGTTGTTGCTGTTGGGAGTCACTGTGCTAATTCTCTTAGGTCATTTTTCCCTTTAGTCGTTCTGACTACCTCCCAGCGCTCCATGGCTGCACGCTTGTCTCACTGGAAAATGCACAGCCCCAATTCTGTGCAGGGACGACGCGAAGCAGAGTGTGATGCATCTCTCTGGAGCGTCAAGTTTATTAACTAGAGTTGGAAGAACCAAGGAGTTCTTGGAACAAGAACTATCCCCCTCCCCCACCAACACGGAAGACAGAAGAGTAGGGGAGGGGAGACGTGCCCCAGGAATGACAGTCCAGTCTCTCAAGTTTCACCCAGGTGGGGGTTGAGGGGCAGACCTGCAGCCACGGTGGCCTCGCTTTCGGTCGCCCGGGCTGCTCCGGACCATCCTCTGAGCTGGCCAGGGTCTTGGATACGATGCTGCTGAAGGCCGTGCAGAGAACACACTCCTCTTCCCCTGCACCGGGCCCCAGGGAGCGCGGCGGCCTGACCTTCCTGCCTCGGTCATCCATGGGGTTCACATGGGCTCACTTTATTATGACGCCTCATGCTGGGCAGCTTGCAACAAAGATGTTTCAAAATAAAGTTCCAGATTCTCCCAGCCACCCCTTGCTTTTTCTGGCTCTGGCCAGAGACAGTGGATGAGGACACACTCTCAGGCTGCCCAGCGTGGGAGGACCTTCCAGTGTTGGACACACCCAGGGGGCAGCTGCTTCCCTCTGGGGCTCCAATCCTGCTGCTGCTGCTGGAGGTGGATGTCCCAGTGCCACACTGGGGGGCTGGGCTGGGGGTGGCAGTCCTCGCCTCCAGGCTGGGTGGGGGACAGGCAGACTCACCGGTCTTCTGCCCTGCCTGCTGGTCTTCCTGCAGCGGCACAGTTTTTCTGTGGTAGAGCCACCTGGTTTGCAGGGAGGACACCACAGGGCTCGGCGAAGGCTCAAGTTCACTGCCACAGAGGTCCCCGCAAGAGAAGGGCTTCAGAGTTATGATGGAGACCTCCACCTTGGGTTTCTTGGAGCTCACACTGCCTGTCCCAGTGTCCTGGATCTGGTCGCAAGTCAAGCCCGGAGTCCTCACCATTGTCACCTCCAGGTCCTTTTCACAGGGTGGCTGGAGTGGCTCCTTCTGGCCCACGTTGACCCATGGATGCCTCATGAGGTCACGTAAGGTGCCTCTGTCACTGGGGTTGAGGGCAATCATTTTTTGTAACAGATCCCTTATCTCCAAAGACAGATAAGGTGGGATGGGGTATTGCCCTCGTAGGACTTGCTTCCGCAGCTCCTGGAAGTCTTTTCCCACAAAGGGCCGGGACCCAGTTACCATGGTGTACAGCACTACTCCCAGGCTCCACACGTCCACCGCAGGGCCGCTGGAGCTCTGCCCCAGGAAGAGTTCCGGGGCAGCATAAGGGGGTGTGCCGCAGCTCGTGTCCAGTTGGAAAATGTCATCACACTTGTTGCTGAGGCCAAAGTCTGTAAGTTTGATATTCATCTTGGAATCAAAGAGGAGGCTCGGTGGCTTCAGGTCCCGGTGCACGATGCCCCTCCGGTGGCAGTGCTGCAGGGCGGAGACCAGCTGCTGGAACGGGCCTCGGGCCTCCGCCTCTGTCATACGGCCATGGATCTTCAAATAGCGGTACATGTCCCCCCCACTGAGGTACTCCATCACCACGAAAAATGTCTCCTCTGTGTCAATCACCCCCAGCAGTTTCACAATATTGGGGTGATTCAGAGCCTTCAGACTGCACACTTCCCGGAAAAGTGCCTGGACACTTGAGAAGCTCTGACGCCTTTTCTTTATGACCTTCACAGCCACCTGTGTCCCGGTCAGAATGTGCCAGGCCAACTTCACTTTACCGAAGGTGCCTTCACCAATGGTGTGGAGGATCCGGAAGTCATCAATACGAGCCTTCTTGCCAGCAGATTTGGCTGTGAGGCCCTGCATCCTGGTGATCTGCTAACTACACTGACTGACAGCACTACCGAGCAACGCTAACTACGCTAACTAACAATGCTAACTGTACTAACAGGGCTAAGTATGCTGTCTCTACTAACAACGCTAACTACACTAACTGTACCAACAGCGCTAACTAGTACTAACTACACTAACTATGCTAATCAAGTATTAACTATACCAACAATACTCACTATGCTAACTGTACAAAGAACAATGACACAAATAAAAAAGAGTAGAGAAAAGAGAAACGAAAATCAACAAAATGGCACAAACAAGGAAAACACAAGCTAACTGTAGGTCCAAGGCCGTCAGGTCACCAAAAGCAGCTTCCTGGGCTCTAAGGACCAAAAACCTGGGCCCACCTTTCTCTTTCATAGGGCTCTGTGAAGTACATCACAATGGTGCACTCTGAGGTCAGAGCAAGAAATGGACCCATCACCGCTGGGGATACACCACAGTGGTTTTCTCACTTTTTGAGTTCAAGGCCCCTTTACACTTAGGAAAAAGGATCCCAAAGAAAGTTTTCTTTACGTGTGTTATTAGATATTGGTATTCACTTTGTTATAAATAAAAATCTGCAGGATACTTCAGTGGCCTTTTTATTTCTAGTTTGAAAACGCGTAATAATTTTAGAGACCTCATAATGACTACACTTGAAACGTTCAATTCCTTTTCCTTAAATTCTGGTCTCAAAATAACGTTACTGGGCTTCCCTGGTGGCGCAGTGGTTGAGAGTCTGCCTGTCGATGCAGGGGACACGGGTTCGAGCCCTGGTCTGGGAGGATCCCACAGGCCGCGGAGCGACTGGGCCCGTGAGCCACAATTGCTGAGCCTGCGCGTCTGGAGCCTGTGCTCCGCAACAAGAGAGGCCGCGATAGTGAGAGGCCCGCGCACCGCGATGAAGAGTGGCCCCCGCTTGCCGCAACTAGAGAAAGCCCTCGCACAGAAACGAAGATCCAACACAGCCAAAAATAAATTAACTAATTAAAAAAAATATATAACGTTACAACTTAACTGACTTCACGATACTATACAAAATGTTCTGTTGCATAAGACATGATACGGTACATTATGAAAGTCTATGAAGCTGAGAGAAGGTTTGCCAGGAAGGTCATTGAGCAGATTTCTCATCAGGAGCCTCGGAGGCCAGATGGCATGACTCAATGTACTTGAAGTGTTGAAGGAAAGAAACCGTCAACCAAGAATCCTATATCTAGCAAAACTTTCCTTCGAAAATGAGGGAGAAATCAAGACATTCCCAGTTAATCAAGAGTTGAGAGAGTTCTTAACCACCAGACCCGCCTGCCACAGGGAGTTCTTCAGGTTGCAGTCAAGGACCCTGGACAAGTAGCTCAAAGCCTTATGAAGAAATAAAGACCTCTGGTAAAAGTAGACAGACGGGCGACGAGAAAAGCTAGTACTCTTGTAACTTTGGTTTGTAGCTCCACTTTTTGTCTTCTATTTGATTTAAGAGACTAATATATAATAAAACACACATAGAAATCAAAAAGAAAAAAAAAAAGATCACCTCTTCACCTAGAAAAGTTACTTCACCCCCACTTTAGCCTAACTTTGGGAATTCCCATCAACAACATTCTTCTTTCCACTGTAGGAAGCAACGCTGCCAGAAGCTATGGCAAGCAGAGCCTCTTCTAAAATGCCTCTGATGATTGCAGCAACATGGATGCAACTAGAGATTATTAAGTGAAGTAAGTCAGAAAGAGAAAGACAAATACCATGTGATACCACTTACATGTGGAATCTAAAGTATGGCACAAATGAACCTATCTATGAAACAGCAACAGACTCACAGACATAGAGAACAGACTTGTGGTTGCCAAGGAGGAGGGGGGTGGGAGAGGGAAGGGCTGGGAGTGTGGCATTAGCAGATGTAAACTATTATATATAGGAGGGATAAACAACAAGGTCCTACTCTACAGCACAGGGAACTAGAGTCAATATCCTGTGATAAAACTGTAATGGAAAAGAATATAAAAAAAGAATGTCTATATGCGTATAACTGAGTCACTTTGCCATACAGCAGATTGGCACAAGATTGTAAATCAACTATACGTCAATAAAAACAAAAAAATAAAATAAAACATGCCTCTGATGACGTACACAGCCCCTGCTCCTGCTGACTACCTCTCTGCAGCACCCAACACTGTGAAACCCCGCCCCCAGCTGAGGTCACTCCGGTCCTGTGTCTCCTTCCTTTGTCCTCTGTCTCCCACCAGTGTTTCTCTAACAGAAACACAAAGAACTGCTGTGTTTTCACTCAGTCTCACTGTTCACGTTCCCACGCTTGATTTGGGCATCAGACTTGCAAGAGTTCAAAACTTACTGGGTGGTAGAACTGCCATTTCTCTGCCTGTCTCTCATTATAAAGAACTTCTCTGAAATTCTGAATTCACTGGTCTGGTCATCCATTCACCAGCAAGTATCTAGGTACTGGGGTTAAGCGCTAGGAATGAGATACAGTTGTTAGTAAAAAAAACAACAAACCCCAAATGGAGTCACTTGTGCTAAGTCCCACGTCAGCAAACCAAGACTTAACAGCTAACCTAATTGCAGTTTCAGCCTCTCTCAGGAATGGGACCTTTCACCAATAGATCTGGAATCACCTGGTCAGCACTAGAGGGGTGACCCCCCCCACCCACCTTCCCCCAAGAGGAAGGTGACCCTGCCTGAAACAATCCACTCTTAGCTAGAAACTTCCCTTTTCTGCCCCCTCCTGCCTGTAAAGTTCTTGCATTTTTTACAGCTCCGCAGAGCTCCTTTCTACTTGCTCAATGGGATGCTGCCCGATTCATAAATCACTGAATAAAGCCAATTCGATCTTCAAATTTACTCAGTTAGAATTTTATGTTTTTAATACAGTGATGAGCAAAACAAATAAAAAGAGAGGCATCAAACTCTTCGGAGAGTGTATCCCATTATCCCTCACACTCTTGGAAGCCTGGGTCAGCAGAAATGGAGGAGAGCCAGTGACAAGAAAAAGCCTCTTGAAAACCAAATCAGAGGTCCTGAAATACTACAGACTTACTTGTACAAGTGGGTGGGAACAAGCAGAGAGTAGCAGTTGTTTATTACTGTACACTGTAATCGAGGGAAACATTTGGAGTTCAAGAATAGAGATTTAAAGATGAGATGCTAAAATTCATAACAACTTGTCCAAAACAGGCCAGAAAACCTTAAGTTTTCGCCTTGTTTAAAAGAAGTCCTAAGTAAAGGGAAAACCAAATATTATGAAAAATTTTGGAGACATCTCACACACCAACCTTCCCTTTATTTGAATTACTTCATTATCATTACTTTAGCGTTATGTACTCTCACAAAAGTTCATTTATTCTGAGTTGAGAAGTCCATTTTATCATCATGTGTATCATGCTTACATTTTAAAATCAGAAACAACTTCCCCAAGATAAAACTGGTTCTTCATCTCTTTTGGTTTTACTCTTCCAAAATAGATTAGGTGACTTGGGGTATGATTTTTACCCTATGTTGATTTGCCTACCTTGTAAAGGAGCAAGGAACTTTTCCTTCAACCCTTATTTTCCTAGTGATTTCTTTAAAATGAAAGGTAAATATGTGTTTGTGGGCATATAAGTGTGTGTGTGTACAATCATTTTTATATAGAGATTTATTATCTCTCAATTTATTTTGTACAAGAGGTTTGTCTCAGAAAATCAGTGTCTTCTTGCTTTACTATTGTGCTATTGTGATTTATCATAAGAAATACATTTGGTCTTTGTCCCCTTTCCCCCCCCCCCCACCTCGCACAGAGCTCCTACAACCCTTGGAATTTCCTCAGTGAGGAGATCAACAAAAATGCCTTTGTTATGTTAACAAGGTGACTTTTGGAACCCACCTAAGGGTGCGGACTGATTGCCAGGAAAACCGAGGGCGAATACAAGGTTGGAACTTTCAGTCCCACCCCCAGGTTTCCACGAAAGGGGGAGAGGCTGGAGGTTGAAACAATAACCAATGGCCAATGATTTAATCAACTGCACCTATGTAACAAAGGCTCCATTAAAACCCAAAAGGACTGGGTTCAAAGAGCTTTCAGACTGGTGAACACATGAGGTGCTCGGGGTGTGGTACCCCAAAGGGGGCGTGGAAGCTCCATGCCCCTTCCCACCACCTTGCTCTATGCATCTCTTCCGTCTGGGTGTTCATCTACGATCATAACCTTTTATAATAAATCGGTAAATGTAAATAAGCTGTTTTCCTGAGCTCCGTGAGCCACTCCAGCAAATTAACTGAAACCAAAAAGAGGGTCATAACTCTAACTTATAACCAATAAGTCCAGGTGACAACCTAGACTTGGGATTGGCATCTGAAATGGAGGGCAGTCTGGTGGGACTGAGCCCTAAACCTGTGGATCTGATGTCATCTCCAGGTAGATAGTGTCAGAATTGAGTTAAATGGTAGGGCACCGAGACAGCGTTGCAGAATTGTTTGCTGTGGGGAAAAAAAAAACACACGTGTTTAGTGACCAGAAGTGTCCAAAGTAAAGTGTTCTGTGTGAGGAGTGAAAAAAGAAATCTCACAGGTGGGTTTTTTTCCAACTCAATTATTCTTCCCTTAAGCCCTGAGGGCATCACGAAAGACCAACAGGATAAAAAGTTACAGTTAAGCCAACCCTGCCTTCAGTCTTTGGTGCACACAAAAGGATCCACAGGGGTAGGTAGTATAACATAGTGGGTAAGAACAAGGACTCTGGGACCATGTGACTCGGGTTTGAATCCCAACTCTCTCTCTCTCCTTCTCCGTCTCCCTCTCCCTCTTTGACTTTGGACAAGTTATTTAGCCTCAGTTTCCTCCCCTGGAAAATGGAGATAATAAAAGTACATTCTGCAGAGGGTTGTTGTAAGGCTTAAATTTCATGATATGTATAAAGTGTCTGGACAGGGCCTAGCTCATAGCTATAAATATTTGAAGTTATTATTACTTTCAATCAGTTCCCTGCGGTCACAAGTGACACGCAGTTATCCGGTGACTTAGTGAACGGATGGTTGACTTAACTAGAGCTACTCAAGAACACAGCTCTCAACACCATGTCAGTGATTCATAAAGGAGCGTCTACTCAAGTTCCTCCCTGGGCCCCACGATTGAACTCACACCCCGGGGCATCCGAAAGGACACGGGAGAGGATTAGAAAACAACTCCTTCCGTCATTTGCATCTCCAGACTTACAACTAAGTGTTCTAAAATAAACAAATGGAGTAGATTGGGAAATGATGCATCAACTGCTGCTTCTGGTGACATGAATAGTGGGAGCTATCACAAGTCTGCCCATCACACGCTGGGGAGACATTTTCCTCAGACACCAAAGAGAAGCAACAACTCAGGATGACCGAAACCTGCAATCCCCCAGAAAATCAATTGTCACCATCTCGCACCATTTTGATGTGAATAATTATAGGCACTGAATGCGTCCTTGGTATCACCGCAAATGGGTTCATTGTGGCTAGAAATACAGCAGAATGGATTCACAACAAGGCAGTTTCCACAAGTGGCAACATCCTGCTTTTCCTGAGTGTATCCAGAAGAGCGCTACAAAGCTTCATGATGCTAGAACTCACCTTCAGTTCAACATCCCCACAGTTTTATAATCAAGACATTCATTGTATGTGATACATTCAAAGGAAGTTTTATGTTCATAAATTATTGTAGCCTCTGGTTTGCTGCCTGGCTTAGATTCTTCTACTTCGTGAAGATTGCGGATTTCTCCTACCCCCTTTTCCTCAAGCTGAAGTAGAGAATTTCTGGATTGATGCCCTGGCTTCTGTGACTATCAGTGTTTGTTTCCTTGGGCCACAGTGTCTTCTTCCTCAAAAACATCTACACTGTGCATTGCAACAATCCTTTTTCTAGCTCCTCCTTCAACTCCACTAAGAAAAATTACTTTTCTGAGACCAGTGTGATCAGCCTGGTTCTTTTCTGTAACATGGGCATCTTCGTTCCTCTCATCACGTGCATCCTGGCTGCCACCCTGCTGATCATCTCTGTCAAGAGACACACCCTAAACATGGGAAGCAATGCCACTGGCTCCAGGGACCCCAGCATGGAGGCTCATGTGGGGACCATCAAAGCAATCAGCTATTTTCTCATTTGCTAAATTTTCAATGCAGATGCTCTATTTCTTTCCATGTCCAACGTCTTTGATATCAACAGTTCCTAGAATATTTTGTGCAAAATCATCATGGCTGCCTACCCTGTTGGCCACTCCATTCTACTGATACAGGACAACCCTGGGTTGAGAAGAGCCTGGAAGCGGCTTCAGGCTCATGGTCACCTTTACTTAAAAGAGTAGACTCTATGATCCACACCCAAAGCACCTACCCCGACCAGCTCTGCCCTTCCCTCACCTAGACCTCTCTCTTCCTGCCTCCTTTCTTCCCCAAACCTCATCTGATCCTTTCACTCGATGTGTTTTTTTGTATTGGAAT
>NW_028122258.1:0-65544 GCF_965194805.1 Balaenoptera borealis
CTCCATTTTTCAACTCGCTTTCTTGGGAGCTGGCCGCAAAAGCGCAGGATTGCTTCAGGCCCTATTGTGGTTCTGGGCGGCAGGCTGAGCCTGTGGTTAATTCTTCTTCCTGATGGGAAAATAGAGTGACCTGTGCCTGTCCCCACACCTAGACCTAGTCTCTCATTGGTTCCCCCTCTTCCCGTTCATCCTCAGGACAAATTGCAACCTGTTCGGAACAGGAGGTTAAAGGTGCTCATTCTCCAAGGAGGGAGATTTCTAGTAAAGCGGCTGGAATGGCGAACCCGAGCACAAGGAGATGAGAAATGAGGTGCGTTTTAGAAACCTTTCCCGATCACATGGTGTACCATCTTCTGGGTTTCTCATGCATGTTTTCGATGTAGGAAGATGCCCTTGAAGCTGGAGATTTGGGACCTATGGGATGGGTACCACGCAGTATTACTTTAAAGGGTCTGCGTTTGCTCACCCAACCTCACCAAACCTCTCAGCCCCAAGAGTGTCCACCCTTATGTCTCAATCAGCTGTGGGTCTAGATATGGTCAATCCAGGTGGCATCACAGCCCCTGAACGAATTTTGTAAGAATTTCTCTCTCTTTCACTGTCTTTGTTTCACGGGTTTTTAAAAGTAATTGATTTTTATAATGGGGTTTAGCTGCTTTTCACTGCTGTGTTTATGCTGCTTTACACCCACTTGACTCCCTTACAGAGAGATATCAATACATAGCTTTGAAGATTCTTCCTAGTCAGATATATTCTTGGGCGGTGAATAGGAGGTTTTTGCGTCCAGTTCACTGAGCAAGGAGTAGGTCTTGTCTATTACATATTGGGTTTATGGAACGCTATCTGAGCTAATTTGAAACCCTTGTTTTATGCGTCACCCCACCTCACCGTTCCCGTTAAGCAGCCATAGTGTGTTTTCTAAACGTGGGACTCTGTTCTGTTTTGTAATTCAGTTCAAGTGTAGCGGTTTTTACATTCCCTCTATAAGTGATATCTTACGATAAGTGTCTTTCTGTGTGACTTATTTCACTTAGAATCGTCGTACCTAAATCCACTCATCATGCTGCTACTAGCCTTATGACGTTGATTTCATGCCTCAGTGATATTCCATTGTACATAAGGACCACAACTTCTTTATCCATTTTTCTCTTTCCTGGGATATTTAAGGTGTAATGAAGTGGAGGTTCTTGTCAACAGAGCAGCCCTAAACTTTGGGGTGCCTGTGTCTCGCTGATTTTTAGTTTTCCCAATTTATACACCCATGAGTGGAAGTGCCCTATGCTCTCTAAGCTGAGTTTTTTAGATGTTTCAGGACACACCGTACACTTCTCCAGAGTGGCTGTTGGCAATTTACATCCCGCCCATCAGCGTAGCAAGGCTCCCGTTTCTCCATGGCCTGTCCTGCATTTCTGGTTTTGACACTTTATTCAGCATGGCCCTTTTGACCGATGGGAAGCGAGACTTCTTTGTAGCGCTGATTTGCCTTTCCAGGTTGCTTGGTTGGCCAAAAAGGGCGTATGCGTTTTTTCCTGAATATATTCAGGAAAAAACGCATACGCCCTTTTTGGCCAAGGGCATCATGGTCGAGGTTTTGCCGCTTTTCCTGTGCTTTAAAGGCGATTCGAATCTACCTCCTGAAATCTGTTTCCTGTAATTCTGCCTTGCTTTCAAATCCTCTTCGTTGCCTTCCCTCAATATATTTGTGGACGAGAGTTATCATTTCTAACTCTGCAGGTTTGTGAATTGCAGTGCCCCTGAGCTCCATTTTTCAACTCGCTTTCTTGGGAGCTGGCCGCAAAAGCGCAGGATTGCTTCAGGCCCTATTGTGGTTCTGGGCGGCAGGCTGAGCCTGTGGTTAATTCTTCTTCCTGATGGGAAAATAGAGTGACCTGTGCCTGTCCCCACACCTAGACCTAGTCTCTCATTGGTTCCCCCTCTTCCCGTTCATCCTCAGGACAAATTGCAACCTGTACGGAACAGGAGGTTAAAGGTGCTCATTCTCCAAGGAGGGAGATTGCTAGTAAAGCGGCTGGAATGGCGAACCCGAGCACAAGGAGATGAGAAATGAGGTGCGTTTTAGAAACCTTTCCCGATCACATGGTGTACCATCTTCTGGGTTTCTCATGCATGTTTTCGATGTAGGAAGATGCCCTTGAAGCTGGAGATTTGGGACCTATGGGATGGGTACCACGCAGTATTACTTTAAAGGGTCTGCGTTTGCTCACCCAACCTCACCAAACCTCTCAGCCCCAAGAGTGTCCACCCTTATGTCTCAATCAGCTGTGGGTCTAGATATGGTCAATCCAGGTGGCATCACAGCCCCTGAACGAATTTTGTAAGAATTTCTCTCTCTTTCACTGTCTTTGTTTCACGGGTTTTTAAAAGTAATTGATTTTTATAATGGGGTTTAGCTGCTTTTCACTGCTGTGTTTATGCTGCTTTACACCCACTTGACTCACTTACAGAGAGATATCAATACATAGCTTTGAAGATTCTTCCTAGTCAGATATATTCTTGGGCGGTGAATAGGAGGTTTTTGCGTCCAGTTCACTGAGCAAGGAGTAGGTCTTGTCTATTACATATTGGGTTTATGGAACGCTATCTGAGCTAATTTGAAACCCTTGTTTTATGCGTCACCCCACCTCACCGTTCCCGTTAAGCAGCCATAGTGTGTTTTCTAAACGTGGGACTCTGTTCTGTTTTGTAATTCAGTTCAAGTGTAGCGGTTTTTACATTCCCTCTATAAGTGATATCTTACGATAAGTGTCTTTCTGTGTGACTTATTTCACTTAGAATCGTCGTACCTAAATCCACTCATCATGCTGCTACTAGCCTTATGACGTTGATTTCATGCCTCAGTGATATTCCATTGTACATAAGGACCACAACTTCTTTATCCATTTTTCTCTTTCCTGGGATATTTAAGGTGTAATGAAGTGGAGGTTCTTGTCAACAGAGCAGCCCTAAACTTTGGGGTGCCTGTGTCTCGCTGATTTTTAGTTTTCCCAATTTATACACCCATGAGTGGAAGTGCCCTATGCTCTCTAAGCTGAGTTTTTTAGATGTTTCAGGACACACCGTACACTTCTCCAGAGTGGCTGTTGGCAATTTACATCCCGCCCATCAGCGTAGCAAGGCTCCCGTTTCTCCATGGCCTGTCCTGCATTTCTGGTTTTGACACTTTATTCAGCATGGCCCTTTTGACCGATGGGAAGCGAGACTTCTTTGTAGCGCTGATTTGCCTTTCCAGGTTGCTTGGTTGGCCAAAAAGGGCGTATGCGTTTTTTCCTGAATATATTCAGGAAAAAACGCATACGCCCTTTTTGGCCAAGGGCATCATGGTCGAGGTTTTGCCGCTTTTCCTGTGCTTTAAAGGCGATTCGAATCTACCTCCTGAAATCTGTTTCCTGTAATTCTGCCTTGCTTTCAAATCCTCTTCGTTGCCTTCCCTCAATATATTTGTGGACGAGAGTTATCATTTCTAACTCTGCAGGTTTGTGAATTGCAGTGCCCCTGAGCTCCATTTTTCAACTCGCTTTCTTGGGAGCTGGCCGCAAAAGCGCAGGATTGCTTCAGGCCCTATTGTGGTTCTGGGCGGCAGGCTGAGCCTGTGGTTAATTCTTCTTCCTGATGGGAAAATAGAGTGACCTGTGCCTGTCCCCACACCTAGACCTAGTCTCTCATTGGTTCCCCCTCTTCCCGTTCATCCTCAGGACAAATTGCAACCTGTACGGAACAGGAGGTTAAAGGTGCTCATTCTCCAAGGAGGGAGATTGCTAGTAAAGCGGCTGGAATGGCGAACCCGAGCACAAGGAGATGAGAAATGAGGTGCGTTTTAGAAACCTTTCCCGATCACATGGTGTACCATCTTCTGGGTTTCTCATGCATGTTTTCGATGTAGGAAGATGCCCTTGAAGCTGGAGATTTGGGACCTATGGGATGGGTACCACGCAGTATTACTTTAAAGGGTCTGCGTTTGCTCACCCAACCTCACCAAACCTCTCAGCCCCAAGAGTGTCCACCCTTATGTCTCAATCAGCTGTGGGTCTAGATATGGTCAATCCAGGTGGCATCACAGCCCCTGAACGAATTTTGTAAGAATTTCTCTCTCTTTCACTGTCTTTGTTTCACGGGTTTTTAAAAGTAATTGATTTTTATAATGGGGTTTAGCTGCTTTTCACTGCTGTGTTTATGCTGCTTTACACCCACTTGACTCACTTACAGAGAGATATCAATACATAGCTTTGAAGATTCTTCCTAGTCAGATATATTCTTGGGCGGTGAATAGGAGGTTTTTGCGTCCAGTTCACTGAGCAAGGAGTAGGTCTTGTCTATTACATATTGGGTTTATGGAACGCTATCTGAGCTAATTTGAAACCCTTGTTTTATGCGTCACCCCACCTCACCGTTCCCGTTAAGCAGCCATAGTGTGTTTTCTAAACGTGGGACTCTGTTCTGTTTTGTAATTCAGTTCAAGTGTAGCGGTTTTTACATTCCCTCTATAAGTGATATCTTACGATAAGTGTCTTTCTGTGTGACTTATTTCACTTAGAATCGTCGTACCTAAATCCACTCATCATGCTGCTACTAGCCTTATGACGTTGATTTCATGCCTCAGTGATATTCCATTGTACATAAGGACCACAACTTCTTTATCCATTTTTCTCTTTCCTGGGATATTTAAGGTGTAATGAAGTGGAGGTTCTTGTCAACAGAGCAGCCCTAAACTTTGGGATGCCTGTGTCTCGCTGATTTTTAGTTTTCCCAATTTATACACCCATGAGTGGAAGTGCCCTATGCTCTCTAAGCTGAGTTTTTTAGATGTTTCAGGACACACCGTACACTTCTCCAGAGTGGCTGTTGGCAATTTACATCCCGCCCATCAGCGTAGCAAGGCTCCCGTTTCTCCATGGCCTGTCCTGCATTTCTGGTTTTGACACTTTATTCAGCATGGCCCTTTTGACCGATGGGAAGCGAGACTTCTTTGTAGCGCTGATTTGCCTTTCCAGGTTGCTTGGTTGGCCAAAAAGGGCGTATGCGTTTTTTCCTGAATATATTCAGGAAAAAACGCATACGCCCTTTTTGGCCAAGGGCATCATGGTCGAGGTTTTGCCGCTTTTCCTGTGCTTTAAAGGCGATTCGAATCTACCTCCTGAAATCTGTTTCCTGTAATTCTGCCTTGCTTTCAAATCCTCTTCGTTGCCTTCCCTCAATATATTTGTGGACGAGAGTTATCATTTCTAACTCTGCAGGTTTGTGAATTGCAGTGCCCCTGAGCTCCATTTTTCAACTCGCTTTCTTGGGAGCTGGCCGCAAAAGCGCAGGATTGCTTCAGGCCCTATTGTGGTTCTGGGCGGCAGGCTGAGCCTGTGGTTAATTCTTCTTCCTGATGGGAAAATAGAGTGACCTGTGCCTGTCCCCACACCTAGACCTAGTCTCTCATTGGTTCCCCCTCTTCCCGTTCATCCTCAGGACAAATTGCAACCTGTTCGGAACAGGAGGTTAAAGGTGCTCATTCTCCAAGGTGGGAGATTGCTAGTAAAGCGGCTGGAATGGCGAACCCGAGCACAAGGAGATGAGAAATGAGGTGCGTTTTAGAAACCTTTCCCGATCACATGGTGTACCATCTTCTGGGTTTCTCATGCATGTTTTCGATGTAGGAAGATGCCCTTGAAGCTGGAGATTTGGGACCTATGGGATGGGTACCACGCAGTATTACTTTAAAGGGTCTGCGTTTGCTCACGCAACCTCACCAAACCTCTCAGCCCCAAGAGTGTCCACCCTTATGTCTCAATCAGCTGTGGGTCTAGATATGGTCAATCCAGGTGGCATCACAGCCCCTGAACGAATTTTGTAAGAATTTCTATCTCGTTCACTGTCTTTGTTTCACGGGTTTTTAAAAGTAATTGATTTTTATAATGGGGTTTAGCTGCTTTTCACTGCTGTGTTTATGCTGCTTTACAGCCACTTGACTCACTTACAGAGAGTTATCAATACATAGCTTTGAAGATTCTTCCTAGTCAGATATATTCTTGGGCGGTGAATAGGAGGTTTTTGCGTCCAGTTCACTGAGCAAGGAGTAGGTCTTGTCTATTACATATTGGGTTTATGGAACGCTATCTGAGCTAATTTGAAACCCTTGTGTTATGCGTCACCCCACCTCACCGTTCCCGTTAAGCAGCCATAGTGTGTTTTCTAAACGTGGGACTCTGTTCTGTTTTGTAATTCAGTTCAAGTGTAGCGGTTTTTACATTCCCTCTATAAGTGATATCTTACGATAAGTGTCTTTCTGTGTGACTTATTTCACTTAGAATCGTCGTACCTAAATCCACTCATCATGCTGCTACTAGCCTTATGACGTTGATTTCATGCCTCAGTGATATTCCATTGTACATAAGGACCACAACTTCTTTATCCATTTTTCTCTTTCCTGGGATATTTAAGGTGTAATGAAGTGGAGGTTCTTGTCAACAGAGCAGCCCTAAACTTTGGGGTGCCTGTGTCTCGCGGATTGTTAGTTTTCCCAATTTATACACCCATGAGTGGAAGTGCCCTATGCTCTCTAAGCTGAGTTTTTTAGATGTTTCAGGACACACCGTACACTTCTCCAGAGTGGCTGTTGGCAATTTACATCCCGCCCATCAGCGTAGCAAGGCTCCCGTTTCTCCATGGCCTGTCCTGCATTTCTGGTTTTGACACTTTATTCAGCATGGCCCTTTTGACCGATGGGAAGCGAGACTTCTTTGTAGCGCTGATTTGCCTTTCCAGGTTGCTTGGTTGGCCAAAAAGGGCGTATGCGTTTTTTCCTGAATATATTCAGGAAAAAACGCATACGCCCTTTTTGGCCAAGGGCATCATGGTCGAGGTTTTGCCGCTTTTCCTGTGCTTTAAAGGCGATTCGAATCTACCTCCTGAAATCTGTTTCCTGTAATTCTGCCTTGCTTTCAAATCCTCTTCGTTGCCTTCCCTCAATATATTTGTGGATGAGAGTTATCATTTCTAACTCTGCAGGTTTGTGAATTGCAGTGCCCCTGAGCTCCATTTTTCAACTCGCTTTCTTGGGAGCTGGCCGCAAAAGCGCAGGATTGCTTCAGGCCCTATTGTGGTTCTGGGCGGCAGGCTGAGCCTGTGGTTAATTCTACTTCCTGATGGGAAAATAGAGTGACCTGTGCCTGTCCCCACACCTAGACCTAGTCTCTCATTGGTTCCCCCTCTTCCCGTTCATCCTCAGGACAAATTGCAAACTGTTCGGAACAGGAGGTTAAAGGTGCTCATTCTCCAAGGAGGGAGATTTCTAGTAAAGCGGCTGGAATGGCGAACCCGAGCACAAGGAGATGAGAAATGAGGTGCGTTTTAGAAACCTTTCCCGATCACATGGTGTACCATCTTCTGGGTTTCTCATGCATGTTTTCGATGTAGGAAGATGCCCTTGAAGCTGGAGATTTGGGACCTATGGGATGGGTACCACGCAGTATTACTTTAAAGGGTCTGCGTTTGCTCACCCAACCTCACCAAACCTCTCAGCCCCAAGAGTGTCCACCCTTATGTCTCAATCAGCTGTGGGTCTAGATATGGTCAATCCAGGTGGCATCACAGCCCCTGAACGAATTTTGTAAGAATTTCTCTCTCTTTCACTGTCTTTGTTTCACGGGTTTTTAAAAGTAATTGATTTTTATAATGGGGTTTAGCTGCTTTTCACTGCTGTGTTTATGCTGCTTTACAGCCACTTGACTCACTTACAGAGAGTTATCAATACATAGCTTTGAAGATTCTTCCTAGTCAGATATATTCTTGGGCGGTGAATAGGAGGTTTTTGCGTCCAGTTCACTGAGCAAGGAGTAGGTCTTGTCTATTACATATTGGGTTTATGGAACGCTATCTGAGCTAATTTGAAACCCTTGTTTTATGCGTCACCCCACCTCACCGTTCCCGTTAAGCAGCCATAGTGTGTTTTCTAAACGTGGGACTCTGTTCTGTTTTGTAATTCAGTTCAAGTGTAGCGGTTTTTACATTCCCTCTATAAGTGATATCTTACGATAAGTGTCTTTCTGTGTGACTTATTTCACTTAGAATCGTCGTACCTAAATCCACTCATCATGCTGCTACTAGCCTTATGACGTTGATTTCATGCCTCAGTGATATTCCATTGTACATAAGGACCACAACTTCTTTATCCATTTTTCTCTTTCCTGGGATATTTAAGGTGTAATGAAGTGGAGGTTCTTGTCAACAGAGCAGCCCTAAACTTTGGGGTGCCTGTGTCTCGCGGATTTTTAGTTTTCCCAATTTATACACCCATGAGTGGAAGTGCCCTATGCTCTCTAAGCTGAGTTTTTTAGATGTTTCAGGACACACCGTACACTTCTCCAGAGTGGCTGTTGGCAATTTACATCCCGCCCATCAGCGTAGCAAGGCTCCCGTTTCTCCATGGCCTGTCCTGCATTTCTGGTTTTGACACTTTATTCAGCATGGCCCTTTTGACCAATGGGAAGCGAGACTTCTTTGTAGCGCTGATTTGCCTTTCCAGGTTGCTTGGTTGGCCAAAAAGGGCGTATGCGTTTTTTCCTGAATATATTCAGGAAAAAACGCATACGCCCTTTTTGGCCAAGGGCATCATGGTCGAGGTTTTGCCGCTTTTCCTGTGCTTTAAAGGCGATTCGAATCTACCTCCTGAAATCTGTTTCCTGTAATTCTGCCTTGCTTTCAAATCCTCTTCGTTGCCTTCCCTCAATATATTTGTGGACGAGAGTTATCATTTCTAACTCTGCAGGTTTGTGAATTGCAGTGCCCCTGAGCTCCATTTTTCAACTCGCTTTCTTGGGAGCTGGCCGCAAAAGCGCAGGATTGCTTCAGGCCCTATTGTGGTTCTGGGCGGCAGGCTGAGCCTGTGGTTAATTCTTCTTCCTGATGGGAAAATAGAGTGACCTGTGCCTGTCCCCACACCTAGACCTAGTCTCTCATTGGTTCCCCCTCTTCCCGTTCATCCTCAGGACAAATTGCAACCTGTACGGAACAGGAGGTTAAAGGTGCTCATTCTCCAAGGAGGGAGATTGCTAGTAAAGCGGCTGGAATGGCGAACCCGAGCACAAGGAGATGAGAAATGAGGTGCGTTTTAGAAACCTTTCCCGATCACATGGTGTACCATCTTCTGGGTTTCTCATGCATGTTTTCGATGTAGGAAGATGCCCTTGAAGCTGGAGATTTGGGACCTATGGGATGGGTACCACGCAGTATTACTTTAAAGGGTCTGCGTTTGCTCACCCAACCTCACCAAACCTCTCAGCCCCAAGAGTGTCCACCCTTATGTCTCAATCAGCTGTGGGTCTAGATATGGTCAATCCAGGTGGCATCACAGCCCCTGAACGAATTTTGTAAGAATTTCTCTCTCTTTCACTGTCTTTGTTTCACGGGTTTTTAAAAGTAATTGATTTTTATAATGGGGTTTAGCTGCTTTTCACTGCTGTGTTTATGCTGCTTTACACCCACTTGACTCCCTTACAGAGAGATATCAATACATAGCTTTGAAGATTCTTCCTAGTCAGATATATTCTTGGGCGGTGAATAGGAGGTTTTTGCGTCCAGTTCACTGAGCAAGGAGTAGGTCTTGTCTATTACATATTGGGTTTATGGAACGCTATCTGAGCTAATTTGAAACCCTTGTTTTATGCGTCACCCCACCTCACCGTTCCCGTTAAGCAGCCATAGTGTGTTTTCTAAACGTGGGACTCTGTTCTGTTTTGTAATTCAGTTCAAGTGTAGCGGTTTTTACATTCCCTCTATAAGTGATATCTTACGATAAGTGTCTTTCTGTGTGACTTATTTCACTTAGAATCGTCGTACCTAAATCCACTCATCATGCTGCTACTAGCCTTATGACGTTGATTTCATGCCTCAGTGATATTCCATTGTACATAAGGACCACAACTTCTTTATCCATTTTTCTCTTTCCTGGGATATTTAAGGTGTAATGAAGTGGAGGTTCTTGTCAACAGAGCAGCCCTAAACTTTGGGGTGCCTGTGTCTCGCTGATTTTTAGTTTTCCCAATTTATACACCCATGAGTGGAAGTGCCCTATGCTCTCTAAGCTGAGTTTTTTAGATGTTTCAGGACACACCGTACACTTCTCCAGAGTGGCTGTTGGCAATTTACATCCCGCCCATCAGCGTAGCAAGGCTCCCGTTTCTCCATGGCCTGTCCTGCATTTCTGGTTTTGACACTTTATTCAGCATGGCCCTTTTGACCGATGGGAAGCGAGACTTCTTTGTAGCGCTGATTTGCCTTTCCAGGTTGCTTGGTTGGCCAAAAAGGGCGTATGCGTTTTTTCCTGAATATATTCAGGAAAAAACGCATACGCCCTTTTTGGCCAAGGGCATCATGGTCGAGGTTTTGCCGCTTTTCCTGTGCTTTAAAGGCGATTCGAATCTACCTCCTGAAATCTGTTTCCTGTAATTCTGCCTTGCTTTCAAATCCTCTTCGTTGCCTTCCCTCAATATATTTGTGGACGAGAGTTATCATTTCTAACTCTGCAGGTTTGTGAATTGCAGTGCCCCTGAGCTCCATTTTTCAACTCGCTTTCTTGGGAGCTGGCCGCAAAAGCGCAGGATTGCTTCAGGCCCTATTGTGGTTCTGGGCGGCAGGCTGAGCCTGTGGTTAATTCTTCTTCCTGATGGGAAAATAGAGTGACCTGTGCCTGTCCCCACACCTAGACCTAGTCTCTCATTGGTTCCCCCTCTTCCCGTTCATCCTCAGGACAAATTGCAACCTGTACGGAACAGGAGGTTAAAGGTGCTCATTCTCCAAGGAGGGAGATTGCTAGTAAAGCGGCTGGAATGGCGAACCCGAGCACAAGGAGATGAGAAATGAGGTGCGTTTTAGAAACCTTTCCCGATCACATGGTGTACCATCTTCTGGGTTTCTCATGCATGTTTTCGATGTAGGAAGATGCCCTTGAAGCTGGAGATTTGGGACCTATGGGATGGGTACCACGCAGTATTACTTTAAAGGGTCTGCGTTTGCTCACCCAACCTCACCAAACCTCTCAGCCCCAAGAGTGTCCACCCTTATGTCTCAATCAGCTGTGGGTCTAGATATGGTCAATCCAGGTGGCATCACAGCCCCTGAACGAATTTTGTAAGAATTTCTCTCTCTTTCACTGTCTTTGTTTCACGGGTTTTTAAAAGTAATTGATTTTTATAATGGGGTTTAGCTGCTTTTCACTGCTGTGTTTATGCTGCTTTACACCCACTTGACTCACTTACAGAGAGATATCAATACATAGCTTTGAAGATTCTTCCTAGTCAGATATATTCTTGGGCGGTGAATAGGAGGTTTTTGCGTCCAGTTCACTGAGCAAGGAGTAGGTCTTGTCTATTACATATTGGGTTTATGGAACGCTATCTGAGCTAATTTGAAACCCTTGTTTTATGCGTCACCCCACCTCACCGTTCCCGTTAAGCAGCCATAGTGTGTTTTCTAAACGTGGGACTCTGTTCTGTTTTGTAATTCAGTTCAAGTGTAGCGGTTTTTACATTCCCTCTATAAGTGATATCTTACGATAAGTGTCTTTCTGTGTGACTTATTTCACTTAGAATCGTCGTACCTAAATCCACTCATCATGCTGCTACTAGCCTTATGACGTTGATTTCATGCCTCAGTGATATTCCATTGTACATAAGGACCACAACTTCTTTATCCATTTTTCTCTTTCCTGGGATATTTAAGGTGTAATGACGTGGAGGTTCTTGTCAACAGAGCAGCCCTAAACTTTGGGGTGCCTGTGTCTCGCTGATTTTTAGTTTTCCCAATTTATACACCCATGAGTGGAAGTGCCCTATGCTCTCTAAGCTGAGTTTTTTAGATGTTTCAGGACACACCGTACACTTCTCCAGAGTGGCTGTTGGCAATTTACATCCCGCCCATCAGCGTAGCAAGGCTCCCGTTTCTCCATGGCCTGTCCTGCATTTCTGGTTTTGACACTTTATTCAGCATGGCCCTTTTGACCGATGGGAAGCGAGACTTCTTTGTAGCGCTGATTTGCCTTTCCAGGTTGCTTGGTTGGCCAAAAAGGGCGTATGCGTTTTTTCCTGAATATATTCAGGAAAAAACGCATACGCCCTTTTTGGCCAAGGGCATCATGGTCGAGGTTTTGCCGCTTTTCCTGTGCTTTAAAGGCGATTCGAATCTACCTCCTGAAATCTGTTTCCTGTAATTCTGCCTTGCTTTCAAATCCTCTTCGTTGCCTTCCCTCAATATATTTGTGGACGAGAGTTATCATTTCTAACTCTGCAGGTTTGTGAATTGCAGTGCCCCTGAGCTCCATTTTTCAACTCGCTTTCTTGGGAGCTGGCCGCAAAAGCGCAGGATTGCTTCAGGCCCTATTGTGGTTCTGGGCGGCAGGCTGAGCCTGTGGTTAATTCTTCTTCCTGATGGGAAAATAGAGTGACCTGTGCCTGTCCCCACACCTAGACCTAGTCTCTCATTGGTTCCCCCTCTTCCCGTTCATCCTCAGGACAAATTGCAACCTGTACGGAACAGGAGGTTAAAGGTGCTCATTCTCCAAGGAGGGAGATTGCTAGTAAAGCGGCTGGAATGGCGAACCCGAGCACAAGGAGATGAGAAATGAGGTGCGTTTTAGAAACCTTTCCCGATCACATGGTGTACCATCTTCTGGGTTTCTCATGCATGTTTTCGATGTAGGAAGATGCCCTTGAAGCTGGAGATTTGGGACCTATGGGATGGGTACCACGCAGTATTACTTTAAAGGGTCTGCGTTTGCTCACCCAACCTCACCAAACCTCTCAGCCCCAAGAGTGTCCACCCTTATGTCTCAATCAGCTGTGGGTCTAGATATGGTCAATCCAGGTGGCATCACAGCCCCTGAACGAATTTTGTAAGAATTTCTCTCTCTTTCACTGTCTTTGTTTCACGGGTTTTTAAAAGTAATTGATTTTTATAATGGGGTTTAGCTGCTTTTCACTGCTGTGTTTATGCTGCTTTACACCCACTTGACTCACTTACAGAGAGATATCAATACATAGCTTTGAAGATTCTTCCTAGTCAGATATATTCTTGGGCGGTGAATAGGAGGTTTTTGCGTCCAGTTCACTGAGCAAGGAGTAGGTCTTGTCTATTACATATTGGGTTTATGGAACGCTATCTGAGCTAATTTGAAACCCTTGTTTTATGCGTCACCCCACCTCACCGTTCCCGTTAAGCAGCCATAGTGTGTTTTCTAAACGTGGGACTCTGTTCTGTTTTGTAATTCAGTTCAAGTGTAGCGGTTTTTACATTCCCTCTATAAGTGATATCTTACGATAAGTGTCTTTCTGTGTGACTTATTTCACTTAGAATCGTCGTACCTAAATCCACTCATCATGCTGCTACTAGCCTTATGACGTTGATTTCATGCCTCAGTGATATTCCATTGTACATAAGGACCACAACTTCTTTATCCATTTTTCTCTTTCCTGGGATATTTAAGGTGTAATGAAGTGGAGGTTCTTGTCAACAGAGCAGCCCTAAACTTTGGGATGCCTGTGTCTCGCTGATTTTTAGTTTTCCCAATTTATACACCCATGAGTGGAAGTGCCCTATGCTCTCTAAGCTGAGTTTTTTAGATGTTTCAGGACACACCGTACACTTCTCCAGAGTGGCTGTTGGCAATTTACATCCCGCCCATCAGCGTAGCAAGGCTCCCGTTTCTCCATGGCCTGTCCTGCATTTCTGGTTTTGACACTTTATTCAGCATGGCCCTTTTGACCGATGGGAAGCGAGACTTCTTTGTAGCGCTGATTTGCCTTTCCAGGTTGCTTGGTTGGCCAAAAAGGGCGTATGCGTTTTTTCCTGAATATATTCAGGAAAAAACGCATACGCCCTTTTTGGCCAAGGGCATCATGGTCGAGGTTTTGCCGCTTTTCCTGTGCTTTAAAGGCGATTCGAATCTACCTCCTGAAATCTGTTTCCTGTAATTCTGCCTTGCTTTCAAATCCTCTTCGTTGCCTTCCCTCAATATATTTGTGGACGAGAGTTATCATTTCTAACTCTGCAGGTTTGTGAATTGCAGTGCCCCTGAGCTCCATTTTTCAACTCGCTTTCTTGGGAGCTGGCCGCAAAAGCGCAGGATTGCTTCAGGCCCTATTGTGGTTCTGGGCGGCAGGCTGAGCCTGTGGTTAATTCTTCTTCCTGATGGGAAAATAGAGTGACCTGTGCCTGTCCCCACACCTAGACCTAGTCTCTCATTGGTTCCCCCTCTTCCCGTTCATCCTCAGGACAAATTGCAACCTGTTCGGAACAGGAGGTTAAAGGTGCTCATTCTCCAAGGTGGGAGATTGCTAGTAAAGCGGCTGGAATGGCGAACCCGAGCACAAGGAGATGAGAAATGAGGTGCGTTTTAGAAACCTTTCCCGATCACATGGTGTACCATCTTCTGGGTTTCTCATGCATGTTTTCGATGTAGGAAGATGCCCTTGAAGCTGGAGATTTGGGACCTATGGGATGGGTACCACGCAGTATTACTTTAAAGGGTCTGCGTTTGCTCACGCAACCTCACCAAACCTCTCAGCCCCAAGAGTGTCCACCCTTATGTCTCAATCAGCTGTGGGTCTAGATATGGTCAATCCAGGTGGCATCACAGCCCCTGAACGAATTTTGTAAGAATTTCTCTCTCGTTCACTGTCTTTGTTTCACGGGTTTTTAAAAGTAATTGATTTTTATAATGGGGTTTAGCTGCTTTTCACTGCTGTGTTTATGCTGCTTTACAGCCACTTGACTCACTTACAGAGAGTTATCAATACATAGCTTTGAAGATTCTTCCTAGTCAGATATATTCTTGGGCGGTGAATAGGAGGTTTTTGCGTCCAGTTCACTGAGCAAGGAGTAGGTCTTGTCTATTACATATTGGGTTTATGGAACGCTATCTGAGCTAATTTGAAACCCTTGTGTTATGCGTCACCCCACCTCACCGTTCCCGTTAAGCAGCCATAGTGTGTTTTCTAAACGTGGGACTCTGTTCTGTTTTGTAATTCAGTTCAAGTGTAGCGGTTTTTACATTCCCTCTATAAGTGATATCTTACGATAAGTGTCTTTCTGTGTGACTTATTTCACTTAGAATCGTCGTACCTAAATCCACTCATCATGCTGCTACTAGCCTTATGACGTTGATTTCATGCCTCAGTGATATTCCATTGTACATAAGGACCACAACTTCTTTATCCATTTTTCTCTTTCCTGGGATATTTAAGGTGTAATGAAGTGGAGGTTCTTGTCAACAGAGCAGCCCTAAACTTTGGGGTGCCTGTGTCTCGCTGATTTTTAGTTTTCCCAATTTATACACCCATGAGTGGAAGTGCCCTATGCTCTCTAAGCTGAGTTTTTTAGATGTTTCAGGACACACCGTACACTTCTCCAGAGTGGCTGTTGGCAATTTACATCCCGCCCATCAGCGTAGCAAGGCTCCCGTTTCTCCATGGCCTGTCCTGCATTTCTGGTTTTGACACTTTATTCAGCATGGCCCTTTTGACCAATGGGAAGCGAGACTTCTTTGTAGCGCTGATTTGCCTTTCCAGGTTGCTTGGTTGGCCAAAAAGGGCGTATGCGTTTTTTCCTGAATATATTCAGGAAAAAACGCATACGCCCTTTTTGGCCAAGGGCATCATGGTCGAGGTTTTGCCGCTTTTCCTGTGCTTTAAAGGCGATTCGAATCTACCTCCTGAAATCTGTTTCCTGTAATTCTGCCTTGCTTTCAAATCCTCTTCGTTGCCTTCCCTCAATATATTTGTGGACGAGAGTTATCATTTCTAACTCTGCAGGTTTGTGAATTGCAGTGCCCCTGAGCTCCATTTTTCAACTCGCTTTCTTGGGAGCTGGCCGCAAAAGCGCAGGATTGCTTCAGGCCCTATTGTGGTTCTGGGCGGCAGGCTGAGCCTGTGGTTAATTCTTCTTCCTGATGGGAAAATAGAGTGACCTGTGCCTGTCCCCACACCTAGACCTAGTCTCTCATTGGTTCCCCCTCTTCCCGTTCATCCTCAGGACAAATTGCAACCTGTACGGAACAGGAGGTTAAAGGTGCTCATTCTCCAAGGAGGGAGATTGCTAGTAAAGCGGCTGGAATGGCGAACCCGAGCACAAGGAGATGAGAAATGAGGTGCGTTTTAGAAACCTTTCCCGATCACATGGTGTACCATCTTCTGGGTTTCTCATGCATGTTTTCGATGTAGGAAGATGCCCTTGAAGCTGGAGATTTGGGACCTATGGGATGGGTACCACGCAGTATTACTTTAAAGGGTCTGCGTTTGCTCACCCAACCTCACCAAACCTCTCAGCCCCAAGAGTGTCCACCCTTATGTCTCAATCAGCTGTGGGTCTAGATATGGTCAATCCAGGTGGCATCACAGCCCCTGAACGAATTTTGTAAGAATTTCTCTCTCTTTCACTGTCTTTGTTTCACGGGTTTTTAAAAGTAATTGATTTT
Source organism: Balaenoptera borealis (assembly GCF_965194805.1). Taxonomy (NCBI): domain Eukaryota; kingdom Metazoa; phylum Chordata; class Mammalia; order Artiodactyla; family Balaenopteridae; genus Balaenoptera; species Balaenoptera borealis. The sequence goes on from NW_028122258.1 coordinate 16,469, forward strand.
TATAATGGGGTTTAGCTGCTTTTCACTGCTGTGTTTATGCTGCTTTACACCCACTTGACTCCCTTACAGAGAGATATCAATACATAGCTTTGAAGATTCTTCCTAGTCAGATATATTCTTGGGCGGTGAATAGGAGGTTTTTGCGTCCAGTTCACTGAGCAAGGAGTAGGTCTTGTCTATTACATATTGGGTTTATGGAACGCTATCTGAGCTAATTTGAAACCCTTGTTTTATGCGTCACCCCACCTCACCGTTCCCGTTAAGCAGCCATAGTGTGTTTTCTAAACGTGGGACTCTGTTCTGTTTTGTAATTCAGTTCAAGTGTAGCGGTTTTTACATTCCCTCTATAAGTGATATCTTACGATAAGTGTCTTTCTGTGTGACTTATTTCACTTAGAATCGTCGTACCTAAATCCACTCATCATGCTGCTACTAGCCTTATGACGTTGATTTCATGCCTCAGTGATATTCCATTGTACATAAGGACCACAACTTCTTTATCCATTTTTCTCTTTCCTGGGATATTTAAGGTGTAATGAAGTGGAGGTTCTTGTCAACAGAGCAGCCCTAAACTTTGGGGTGCCTGTGTCTCGCTGATTTTTAGTTTTCCCAATTTATACACCCATGAGTGGAAGTGCCCTATGCTCTCTAAGCTGAGTTTTTTAGATGTTTCAGGACACACCGTACACTTCTCCAGAGTGGCTGTTGGCAATTTACATCCCGCCCATCAGCGTAGCAAGGCTCCCGTTTCTCCATGGCCTGTCCTGCATTTCTGGTTTTGACACTTTATTCAGCATGGCCCTTTTGACCGATGGGAAGCGAGACTTCTTTGTAGCGCTGATTTGCCTTTCCAGGTTGCTTGGTTGGCCAAAAAGGGCGTATGCGTTTTTTCCTGAATATATTCAGGAAAAAACGCATACGCCCTTTTTGGCCAAGGGCATCATGGTCGAGGTTTTGCCGCTTTTCCTGTGCTTTAAAGGCGATTCGAATCTACCTCCTGAAATCTGTTTCCTGTAATTCTGCCTTGCTTTCAAATCCTCTTCGTTGCCTTCCCTCAATATATTTGTGGACGAGAGTTATCATTTCTAACTCTGCAGGTTTGTGAATTGCAGTGCCCCTGAGCTCCATTTTTCAACTCGCTTTCTTGGGAGCTGGCCGCAAAAGCGCAGGATTGCTTCAGGCCCTATTGTGGTTCTGGGCGGCAGGCTGAGCCTGTGGTTAATTCTTCTTCCTGATGGGAAAATAGAGTGACCTGTGCCTGTCCCCACACCTAGACCTAGTCTCTCATTGGTTCCCCCTCTTCCCGTTCATCCTCAGGACAAATTGCAACCTGTACGGAACAGGAGGTTAAAGGTGCTCATTCTCCAAGGAGGGAGATTGCTAGTAAAGCGGCTGGAATGGCGAACCCGAGCACAAGGAGATGAGAAATGAGGTGCGTTTTAGAAACCTTTCCCGATCACATGGTGTACCATCTTCTGGGTTTCTCATGCATGTTTTCGATGTAGGAAGATGCCCTTGAAGCTGGAGATTTGGGACCTATGGGATGGGTACCACGCAGTATTACTTTAAAGGGTCTGCGTTTGCTCACCCAACCTCACCAAACCTCTCAGCCCCAAGAGTGTCCACCCTTATGTCTCAATCAGCTGTGGGTCTAGATATGGTCAATCCAGGTGGCATCACAGCCCCTGAACGAATTTTGTAAGAATTTCTCTCTCTTTCACTGTCTTTGTTTCACGGGTTTTTAAAAGTAATTGATTTTTATAATGGGGTTTAGCTGCTTTTCACTGCTGTGTTTATGCTGCTTTACAGCCACTTGACTCACTTACAGAGAGTTATCAATACATAGCTTTGAAGATTCTTCCTAGTCAGATATATTCTTGGGCGGTGAATAGGAGGTTTTTGCGTCCAGTTCACTGAGCAAGGAGTAGGTCTTGTCTATTACATATTGGGTTTATGGAACGCTATCTGAGCTAATTTGAAACCCTTGTTTTATGCGTCACCCCACCTCACCGTTCCCGTTAAGCAGCCATAGTGTGTTTTCTAAACGTGGGACTCTGTTCTGTTTTGTAATTCAGTTCAAGTGTAGCGGTTTTTACATTCCCTCTATAAGTGATATCTTACGATAAGTGTCTTTCTGTGTGACTTATTTCACTTAGAATCGTCGTACCTAAATCCACTCATCATGCTGCTACTAGCCTTATGACGTTGATTTCATGCCTCAGTGATATTCCATTGTACATAAGGACCACAACTTCTTTATCCATTTTTCTCTTTCCTGGGATATTTAAGGTGTAATGAAGTGGAGGTTCTTGTCAACAGAGCAGCCCTAAACTTTGGGGTGCCTGTGTCTCGCTGATTTTTAGTTTTCCCAATTTATACACCCATGAGTGGAAGTGCCCTATGCTCTCTAAGCTGAGTTTTTTAGATGTTTCAGGACACACCGTACACTTCTCCAGAGTGGCTGTTGGCAATTTACATCCCGCCCATCAGCGTAGCAAGGCTCCCGTTTCTCCATGGCCTGTCCTGCATTTCTGGTTTTGACACTTTATTCAGCATGGCCCTTTTGACCAATGGGAAGCGAGACTTCTTTGTAGCGCTGATTTGCCTTTCCAGGTTGCTTGGTTGGCCAAAAAGGGCGTATGCGTTTTTTCCTGAATATATTCAGGAAAAAACGCATACGCCCTTTTTGGCCAAGGGCATCATGGTCGAGGTTTTGCCGCTTTTCCTGTGCTTTAAAGGCGATTCGAATCTACCTCCTGAAATCTGTTTCCTGTAATTCTGCCTTGCTTTCAAATCCTCTTCGTTGCCTTCCCTCAATATATTTGTGGACGAGAGTTATCATTTCTAACTCTGCAGGTTTGTGAATTGCAGTGCCCCTGAGCTCCATTTTTCAACTCGCTTTCTTGGGAGCTGGCCGCAAAAGCGCAGGATTGCTTCAGGCCCTATTGTGGTTCTGGGCGGCAGGCTGAGCCTGTGGTTAATTCTTCTTCCTGATGGGAAAATAGAGTGACCTGTGCCTGTCCCCACACCTAGACCTAGTCTCTCATTGGTTCCCCCTCTTCCCGTTCATCCTCAGGACAAATTGCAACCTGTACGGAACAGGAGGTTAAAGGTGCTCATTCTCCAAGGAGGGAGATTGCTAGTAAAGCGGCTGGAATGGCGAACCCGAGCACAAGGAGATGAGAAATGAGGTGCGTTTTAGAAACCTTTCCCGATCACATGGTGTACCATCTTCTGGGTTTCTCATGCATGTTTTCGATGTAGGAAGATGCCCTTGAAGCTGGAGATTTGGGACCTATGGGATGGGTACCACGCAGTATTACTTTAAAGGGTCTGCGTTTGCTCACCCAACCTCACCAAACCTCTCAGCCCCAAGAGTGTCCACCCTTATGTCTCAATCAGCTGTGGGTCTAGATATGGTCAATCCAGGTGGCATCACAGCCCCTGAACGAATTTTGTAAGAATTTCTCTCTCTTTCACTGTCTTTGTTTCACGGGTTTTTAAAAGTAATTGATTTTTATAATGGGGTTTAGCTGCTTTTCACTGCTGTGTTTATGCTGCTTTACACCCACTTGACTCCCTTACAGAGAGATATCAATACATAGCTTTGAAGATTCTTCCTAGTCAGATATATTCTTGGGCGGTGAATAGGAGGTTTTTGCGTCCAGTTCACTGAGCAAGGAGTAGGTCTTGTCTATTACATATTGGGTTTATGGAACGCTATCTGAGCTAATTTGAAACCCTTGTTTTATGCGTCACCCCACCTCACCGTTCCCGTTAAGCAGCCATAGTGTGTTTTCTAAACGTGGGACTCTGTTCTGTTTTGTAATTCAGTTCAAGTGTAGCGGTTTTTACATTCCCTCTATAAGTGATATCTTACGATAAGTGTCTTTCTGTGTGACTTATTTCACTTAGAATCGTCGTACCTAAATCCACTCATCATGCTGCTACTAGCCTTATGACGTTGATTTCATGCCTCAGTGATATTCCATTGTACATAAGGACCACAACTTCTTTATCCATTTTTCTCTTTCCTGGGATATTTAAGGTGTAATGAAGTGGAGGTTCTTGTCAACAGAGCAGCCCTAAACTTTGGGGTGCCTGTGTCTCGCTGATTTTTAGTTTTCCCAATTTATACACCCATGAGTGGAAGTGCCCTATGCTCTCTAAGCTGAGTTTTTTAGATGTTTCAGGACACACCGTACACTTCTCCAGAGTGGCTGTTGGCAATTTACATCCCGCCCATCAGCGTAGCAAGGCTCCCGTTTCTCCATGGCCTGTCCTGCATTTCTGGTTTTGACACTTTATTCAGCATGGCCCTTTTGACCGATGGGAAGCGAGACTTCTTTGTAGCGCTGATTTGCCTTTCCAGGTTGCTTGGTTGGCCAAAAAGGGCGTATGCGTTTTTTCCTGAATATATTCAGGAAAAAACGCATACGCCCTTTTTGGCCAAGGGCATCATGGTCGAGGTTTTGCCGCTTTTCCTGTGCTTTAAAGGCGATTCGAATCTACCTCCTGAAATCTGTTTCCTGTAATTCTGCCTTGCTTTCAAATCCTCTTCGTTGCCTTCCCTCAATATATTTGTGGACGAGAGTTATCATTTCTAACTCTGCAGGTTTGTGAATTGCAGTGCCCCTGAGCTCCATTTTTCAACTCGCTTTCTTGGGAGCTGGCCGCAAAAGCGCAGGATTGCTTCAGGCCCTATTGTGGTTCTGGGCGGCAGGCTGAGCCTGTGGTTAATTCTTCTTCCTGATGGGAAAATAGAGTGACCTGTGCCTGTCCCCACACCTAGACCTAGTCTCTCATTGGTTCCCCCTCTTCCCGTTCATCCTCAGGACAAATTGCAACCTGTACGGAACAGGAGGTTAAAGGTGCTCATTCTCCAAGGAGGGAGATTGCTAGTAAAGTGGCTGGAATGGCGAACCCGAGCACAAGGAGATGAGAAATGAGGTGCGTTTTAGAAACCTTTCCCGATCACATGGTGTACCATCTTCTGGGTTTCTCATGCATGTTTTCGATGTAGGAAGATGCCCTTGAAGCTGGAGATTTGGGACCTATGGGATGGGTACCACGCAGTATTACTTTAAAGGGTCTGCGTTTGCTCACCCAACCTCACCAAACCTCTCAGCCCCAAGAGTGTCCACCCTTATGTCTCAATCAGCTGTGGGTCTAGATATGGTCAATCCAGGTGGCATCACAGCCCCTGAACGAATTTTGTAAGAATTTCTCTCTCTTTCACTGTCTTTGTTTCACGGGTTTTTAAAAGTAATTGATTTTTATAATGGGGTTTAGCTGCTTTTCACTGCTGTGTTTATGCTGCTTTACACCCACTTGACTCACTTACAGAGAGATATCAATACATAGCTTTGAAGATTCTTCCTAGTCAGATATATTCTTGGGCGGTGAATAGGAGGTTTTTGCGTCCAGTTCACTGAGCAAGGAGTAGGTCTTGTCTATTACATATTGGGTTTATGGAACGCTATCTGAGCTAATTTGAAACCCTTGTTTTATGCGTCACCCCACCTCACCGTTCCCGTTAAGCAGCCATAGTGTGTTTTCTAAACGTGGGACTCTGTTCTGTTTTGTAATTCAGTTCAAGTGTAGCGGTTTTTACATTCCCTCTATAAGTGATATCTTACGATAAGTGTCTTTCTGTGTGACTTATTTCACTTAGAATCGTCGTACCTAAATCCACTCATCATGCTGCTACTAGCCTTATGACGTTGATTTCATGCCTCAGTGATATTCCATTGTACATAAGGACCACAACTTCTTTATCCATTTTTCTCTTTCCTGGGATATTTAAGGTGTAATGAAGTGGAGGTTCTTGTCAACAGAGCAGCCCTAAACTTTGGGGTGCCTGTGTCTCGCTGATTTTTAGTTTTCCCAATTTATACACCCATGAGTGGAAGTGCCCTATGCTCTCTAAGCTGAGTTTTTTAGATGTTTCAGGACACACCGTACACTTCTCCAGAGTGGCTGTTGGCAATTTACATCCCGCCCATCAGCGTAGCAAGGCTCCCGTTTCTCCATGGCCTGTCCTGCATTTCTGGTTTTGACACTTTATTCAGCATGGCCCTTTTGACCGATGGGAAGCGAGACTTCTTTGTAGCGCTGATTTGCCTTTCCAGGTTGCTTGGTTGGCCAAAAAGGGCGTATGCGTTTTTTCCTGAATATATTCAGGAAAAAACGCATACGCCCTTTTTGGCCAAGGGCATCATGGTCGAGGTTTTGCCGCTTTTCCTGTGCTTTAAAGGCGATTCGAATCTACCTCCTGAAATCTGTTTCCTGTAATTCTGCCTTGCTTTCAAATCCTCTTCGTTGCCTTCCCTCAATATATTTGTGGACGAGAGTTATCATTTCTAACTCTGCAGGTTTGTGAATTGCAGTGCCCCTGAGCTCCATTTTTCAACTCGCTTTCTTGGGAGCTGGCCGCAAAAGCGCAGGATTGCTTCAGGCCCTATTGTGGTTCTGGGCGGCAGGCTGAGCCTGTGGTTAATTCTTCTTCCTGATGGGAAAATAGAGTGACCTGTGCCTGTCCCCACACCTAGACCTAGTCTCTCATTGGTTCCCCCTCTTCCCGTTCATCCTCAGGACAAATTGCAACCTGTACGGAACAGGAGGTTAAAGGTGCTCATTCTCCAAGGAGGGAGATTGCTAGTAAAGCGGCTGGAATGGCGAACCCGAGCACAAGGAGATGAGAAATGAGGTGCGTTTTAGAAACCTTTCCCGATCACATGGTGTACCATCTTCTGGGTTTCTCATGCATGTTTTCGATGTAGGAAGATGCCCTTGAAGCTGGAGATTTGGGACCTATGGGATGGGTACCACGCAGTATTACTTTAAAGGGTCTGCGTTTGCTCACCCAACCTCACCAAACCTCTCAGCCCCAAGAGTGTCCACCCTTATGTCTCAATCAGCTGTGGGTCTAGATATGGTCAATCCAGGTGGCATCACAGCCCCTGAACGAATTTTGTAAGAATTTCTCTCTCTTTCACTGTCTTTGTTTCACGGGTTTTTAAAAGTAATTGATTTTTATAATGGGGTTTAGCTGCTTTTCACTGCTGTGTTTATGCTGCTTTACACCCACTTGACTCCCTTACAGAGAGATATCAATACATAGCTTTGAAGATTCTTCCTAGTCAGATATATTCTTGGGCGGTGAATAGGAGGTTTTTGCGTCCAGTTCACTGAGCAAGGAGTAGGTCTTGTCTATTACATATTGGGTTTATGGAACGCTATCTGAGCTAATTTGAAACCCTTGTTTTATGCGTCACCCCACCTCACCGTTCCCGTTAAGCAGCCATAGTGTGTTTTCTAAACGTGGGACTCTGTTCTGTTTTGTAATTCAGTTCAAGTGTAGCGGTTTTTACATTCCCTCTATAAGTGATATCTTACGATAAGTGTCTTTCTGTGTGACTTATTTCACTTAGAATCGTCGTACCTAAATCCACTCATCATGCTGCTACTAGCCTTATGACGTTGATTTCATGCCTCAGTGATATTCCATTGTACATAAGGACCACAACTTCTTTATCCATTTTTCTCTTTCCTGGGATATTTAAGGTGTAATGAAGTGGAGGTTCTTGTCAACAGAGCAGCCCTAAACTTTGGGGTGCCTGTGTCTCGCTGATTTTTAGTTTTCCCAATTTATACACCCATGAGTGGAAGTGCCCTATGCTCTCTAAGCTGAGTTTTTTAGATGTTTCAGGACACACCGTACACTTCTCCAGAGTGGCTGTTGGCAATTTACATCCCGCCCATCAGCGTAGCAAGGCTCCCGTTTCTCCATGGCCTGTCCTGCATTTCTGGTTTTGACACTTTATTCAGCATGGCCCTTTTGACCGATGGGAAGCGAGACTTCTTTGTAGCGCTGATTTGCCTTTCCAGGTTGCTTGGTTGGCCAAAAAGGGCGTATGCGTTTTTTCCTGAATATATTCAGGAAAAAACGCATACGCCCTTTTTGGCCAAGGGCATCATGGTCGAGGTTTTGCCGCTTTTCCTGTGCTTTAAAGGCGATTCGAATCTACCTCCTGAAATCTGTTTCCTGTAATTCTGCCTTGCTTTCAAATCCTCTTCGTTGCCTTCCCTCAATATATTTGTGGACGAGAGTTATCATTTCTAACTCTGCAGGTTTGTGAATTGCAGTGCCCCTGAGCTCCATTTTTCAACTCGCTTTCTTGGGAGCTGGCCGCAAAAGCGCAGGATTGCTTCAGGCCCTATTGTGGTTCTGGGCGGCAGGCTGAGCCTGTGGTTAATTCTTCTTCCTGATGGGAAAATAGAGTGACCTGTGCCTGTCCCCACACCTAGACCTAGTCTCTCATTGGTTCCCCCTCTTCCCGTTCATCCTCAGGACAAATTGCAACCTGTACGGAACAGGAGGTTAAAGGTGCTCATTCTCCAAGGAGGGAGATTGCTAGTAAAGCGGCTGGAATGGCGAACCCGAGCACAAGGAGATGAGAAATGAGGTGCGTTTTAGAAACCTTTCCCGATCACATGGTGTACCATCTTCTGGGTTTCTCATGCATGTTTTCGATGTAGGAAGATGCCCTTGAAGCTGGAGATTTGGGACCTATGGGATGGGTACCACGCAGTATTACTTTAAAGGGTCTGCGTTTGCTCACCCAACCTCACCAAACCTCTCAGCCCCAAGAGTGTCCACCCTTATGTCTCAATCAGCTGTGGGTCTAGATATGGTCAATCCAGGTGGCATCACAGCCCCTGAACGAATTTTGTAAGAATTTCTCTCTCTTTCACTGTCTTTGTTTCACGGGTTTTTAAAAGTAATTGATTTTTATAATGGGGTTTAGCTGCTTTTCACTGCTGTGTTTATGCTGCTTTACACCCACTTGACTCACTTACAGAGAGATATCAATACATAGCTTTGAAGATTCTTCCTAGTCAGATATATTCTTGGGCGGTGAATAGGAGGTTTTTGCGTCCAGTTCACTGAGCAAGGAGTAGGTCTTGTCTATTACATATTGGGTTTATGGAACGCTATCTGAGCTAATTTGAAACCCTTGTTTTATGCGTCACCCCACCTCACCGTTCCCGTTAAGCAGCCATAGTGTGTTTTCTAAACGTGGGACTCTGTTCTGTTTTGTAATTCAGTTCAAGTGTAGCGGTTTTTACATTCCCTCTATAAGTGATATCTTACGATAAGTGTCTTTCTGTGTGACTTATTTCACTTAGAATCGTCGTACCTAAATCCACTCATCATGCTGCTACTAGCCTTATGACGTTGATTTCATGCCTCAGTGATATTCCATTGTACATAAGGACCACAACCTCTTTATCCATTTTTCTCTTTCCTGGGATATTTAAGGTGTAATGAAGTGGAGGTTCTTGTCAACAGAGCAGCCCTAAACTTTGGGGTGCCTGTGTCTCGCTGATTTTTAGTTTTCCCAATTTATACACCCATGAGTGGAAGTGCCCTATGCTCTCTAAGCTGAGTTTTTTAGATGTTTCAGGACACACCGTACACTTCTCCAGAGTGGCTGTTGGCAATTTACATCCCGCCCATCAGCGTAGCAAGGCTCCCGTTTCTCCATGGCCTGTCCTGCATTTCTGGTTTTGACACTTTATTCAGCATGGCCCTTTTGACCGATGGGAAGCGAGACTTCTTTGTAGCGCTGATTTGCCTTTCCAGGTTGCTTGGTTGGCCAAAAAGGGCGTATGCGTTTTTTCCTGAATATATTCAGGAAAAAACGCATACGCCCTTTTTGGCCAAGGGCATCATGGTCGAGGTTTTGCCGCTTTTCCTGTGCTTTAAAGGCGATTCGAATCTACCTCCTGAAATCTGTTTCCTGTAATTCTGCCTTGCTTTCAAATCCTCTTCGTTGCCTTCCCTCAATATATTTGTGGACGAGAGTTATCATTTCTAACTCTGCAGGTTTGTGAATTGCAGTGCCCCTGAGCTCCATTTTTCAACTCGCTTTCTTGGGAGCTGGCCGCAAAAGCGCAGGATTGCTTCAGGCCCTATTGTGGTTCTGGGCGGCAGGCTGAGCCTGTGGTTAATTCTTCTTCCTGATGGGAAAATAGAGTGACCTGTGCCTGTCCCCACACCTAGACCTAGTCTCTCATTGGTTCCCCCTCTTCCCGTTCATCCTCAGGACAAATTGCAACCTGTACGGAACAGGAGGTTAAAGGTGCTCATTCTCCAAGGAGGGAGATTGCTAGTAAAGCGGCTGGAATGGCGAACCCGAGCACAAGGAGATGAGAAATGAGGTGCGTTTTAGAAACCTTTCCCGATCACATGGTGTACCATCTTCTGGGTTTCTCATGCATGTTTTCGATGTAGGAAGATGCCCTTGAAGCTGGAGATTTGGGACCTATGGGATGGGTACCACGCAGTATTACTTTAAAGGGTCTGCGTTTGCTCACCCAACCTCACCAAACCTCTCAGCCCCAAGAGTGTCCACCCTTATGTCTCAATCAGCTGTGGGTCTAGATATGGTCAATCCAGGTGGCATCACAGCCCCTGAACGAATTTTGTAAGAATTTCTCTCTCTTTCACTGTCTTTGTTTCACGGGTTTTTAAAAGTAATTGATTTTTATAATGGGGTTTAGCTGCTTTTCACTGCTGTGTTTATGCTGCTTTACACCCACTTGACTCACTTACAGAGAGATATCAATACATAGCTTTGAAGATTCTTCCTAGTCAGATATATTCTTGGGCGGTGAATAGGAGGTTTTTGCGTCCAGTTCACTGAGCAAGGAGTAGGTCTTGTCTATTACATATTGGGTTTATGGAACGCTATCTGAGCTAATTTGAAACCCTTGTTTTATGCGTCACCCCACCTCACCGTTCCCGTTAAGCAGCCATAGTGTGTTTTCTAAACGTGGGACTCTGTTCTGTTTTGTAATTCAGTTCAAGTGTAGCGGTTTTTACATTCCCTCTATAAGTGATATCTTACGATAAGTGTCTTTCTGTGTGACTTATTTCACTTAGAATCGTCGTACCTAAATCCACTCATCATGCTGCTACTAGCCTTATGACGTTGATTTCATGCCTCAGTGATATTCCATTGTACATAAGGACCACAACTTCTTTATCCATTTTTCTCTTTCCTGGGATATTTAAGGTGTAATGAAGTGGAGGTTCTTGTCAACAGAGCAGCCCTAAACTTTGGGGTGCCTGTGTCTCACTGATTTTTAGTTTTCCCAATTTATACACCCATGAGTGGAAGTGCCCTATGCTCTCTAAGCTGAGTTTTTTAGATGTTTCAGGACACACCGTACACTTCTCCAGAGTGGCTGTTGGCAATTTACATCCCGCCCATCAGCGTAGCAAGGCTCCCGTTTCTCCATGGCCTGTCCTGCATTTCTGGTTTTGACACTTTATTCAGCATGGCCCTTTTGACCGATGGGAAGCGAGACTTCTTTGTAGCGCTGATTTGCCTTTCCAGGTTGCTTGGTTGGCCAAAAAGGGCGTATGCGTTTTTTCCTGAATATATTCAGGAAAAAACGCATACGCCCTTTTTGGCCAAGGGCATCATGGTCGAGGTTTTGCCGCTTTTCCTGTGCTTTAAAGGCGATTCGAATCTACCTCCCGAAATCTGTTTCCTGTAATTCTGCCTTGCTTTCAAATCCTCTTCGTTGCCTTCCCTCAATATATTTGTGGACGAGAGTTATCATTTCTAACTCTGCAGGTTTGTGAATTGCAGTGCCCCTGAGCTCCATTTTTCAACTCGCTTTCTTGGGAGCTGGCCGCAAAAGCGCAGGATTGCTTCAGGCCCTATTGTGGTTCTGGGCGGCAGGCTGAGCCTGTGGTTAATTCTTCTTCCTGATGGGAAAATAGAGTGACCTGTGCCTGTCCCCACACCTAGACCTAGTCTCTCATTGGTTCCCCCTCTTCCCGTTCATCCTCAGGACAAATTGCAACCTGTACGGAACAGGAGGTTAAAGGTGCTCATTCTCCAAGGAGGGAGATTGCTAGTAAAGCGGCTGGAATGGCGAACCCGAGCACAAGGAGATGAGAAATGAGGTGCGTTTTAGAAACCTTTCCCGATCACATGGTGTACCATCTTCTGGGTTTCTCATGCATGTTTTCGATGTAGGAAGATGCCCTTGAAGCTGGAGATTTGGGACCTATGGGATGGGTACCACGCAGTATTACTTTAAAGGGTCTGCGTTTGCTCACCCAACCTCACCAAACCTCTCAGCCCCAAGAGTGTCCACCCTTATGTCTCAATCAGCTGTGGGTCTAGATATGGTCAATCCAGGTGGCATCACAGCCCCTGAACGAATTTTGTAAGAATTTCTCTCTCTTTCACTGTCTTTGTTTCACGGGTTTTTAAAAGTAATTGATTTTTATAATGGGGTTTAGCTGCTTTTCACTGCTGTGTTTATGCTGCTTTACACCCACTTGACTCCCTTACAGAGAGATATCAATACATAGCTTTGAAGATTCTTCCTAGTCAGATATATTCTTGGGCGGTGAATAGGGGGTTTTTGCGTCCAGTTCACTGAGCAAGGAGTAGGTCTTGTCTATTACATATTGGGTTTATGGAACGCTATCTGAGCTAATTTGAAACCCTTGTTTTATGCGTCACCCCACCTCACCGTTCCCGTTAAGCAGCCATAGTGTGTTTTCTAAACGTGGGACTCTGTTCTGTTTTGTAATTCAGTTCAAGTGTAGCGGTTTTTACATTCCCTCTATAAGTGATATCTTACGATAAGTGTCTTTCTGTGTGACTTATTTCACTTAGAATCGTCGTACCTAAATCCACTCATCATGCTGCTCCTAGCCTTATGACGTTGATTTCATGCCTCAGTGATATTCCATTGTACATAAGGACCACAACTTCTTTATCCATTTTTCTCTTTCCTGGGATATTTAAGGTGTAATGAAGTGGAGGTTCTTGTCAACAGAGCAGCCCTAAACTTTGGGGTGCCTGTGTCTCGCTGATTTTTAGTTTTCCCAATTTATACACCCATGAGTGGAAGTGCCCTATGCTCTCTAAGCTGAGATTTTTAGATGTTTCAGGACACACCGTACACTTCTCCAGAGTGGCTGTTGGCAATTTACATCCCGCCCATCAGCGTAGCAAGGCTCCCGTTTCTCCATGGCCTGTCCTGCATTTCTGGTTTTGACACTTTATTCAGCATGGCCCTTTTGACCGATGGGAAGCGAGACTTCTTTGTAGCGCTGATTTGCCTTTCCAGGTTGCTTGGTTGGCCAAAAAGGGCGTATGCGTTTTTTCCTGAATATATTCAGGAAAAAACGCATACGCCCTTTTTGGCCAAGGGCATCATGGTCGAGGTTTTGCCGCTTTTCCTGTGCTTTAAAGGCGATTCGAATCTACCTCCTGAAATCTGTTTCCTGTAATTCTGCCTTGCTTTCAAATCCTCTTCGTTGCCTTCCCTCAATATATTTGTGGACGAGAGTTATCATTTCTAACTCTGCAGGTTTGTGAATTGCAGTGCCCCTGAGCTCCATTTTTCAACTCGCTTTCTTGGGAGCTGGCCGCAAAAGCGCAGGATTGCTTCAGGCCCTATTGTGGTTCTGGGCGGCAGGCTGAGCCTGTGGTTAATTCTTCTTCCTGATGGGAAAATAGAGTGACCTGTGCCTGTCCCCACACCTAGACCTAGTCTCTCATTGGTTCCCCCTCTTCCCGTTCATCCTCAGGACAAATTGCAACCTGTACGGAACAGGAGGTTAAAGGTGCTCATTCTCCAAGGAGGGAGATTGCTAGTAAAGCGGCTGGAATGGCGAACCCGAGCACAAGGAGATGAGAAATGAGGTGCGTTTTAGAAACCTTTCCCGATCACATGGTGTACCATCTTCTGGGTTTCTCATGCATGTTTTCGATGCAGGAAGATGCCCTTGAAGCTGGAGATTTGGGACCTATGGGATGGGTACCACGCAGTATTACTTTAAAGGGTCTGCGTTTGCTCACCCAACCTCACCAAACCTCTCAGCCCCAAGAGTGTCCACCCTTATGTCTCAATCAGCTGTGGGTCTAGATATGGTCAATCCAGGTGGCATCACAGCCCCTGAACGAATTTTGTAAGAATTTCTCTCTCTTTCACTGTCTTTGTTTCACGGGTTTTTAAAAGTAATTGATTTTTATAATGGGGTTTAGCTGCTTTTCACTGCTGTGTTTATGCTGCTTTACACCCACTTGACTCCCTTACAGAGAGTTATCAATACATAGCTTTGAAGATTCTTCCTAGTCAGATATATTCTTGGGCGGTGAATAGGGGGTTTTTGCGTCCAGTTCACTGAGCAAGGAGTAGGTCTTGTCTATTACATATTGGGTTTATGGAACGCTATCTGAGCTAATTTGAAACCCTTGTTTTATGCGTCACCCCACCTCACCGTTCCCGTTAAGCAGCCATAGTGTGTTTTCTAAACGTGGGACTCTGTTCTGTTTTGTAATTCAGTTCAAGTGTAGCGGTTTTTACATTCCCTCTATAAGTGATATCTTACGATAAGTGTCTTTCTGTGTGACTTATTTCACTTAGAATCGTCGTACCTAAATCCACTCATCATGCTGCTACTAGCCTTATGACGTTGATTTCATGCCTCAGTGATATTCCATTGTACATAAGGACCACAACTTCTTTATCCATTTTTCTCTTTCCTGGGATATTTAAGGTGTAATGAAGTGGAGGTTCTTGTCAACAGAGCAGCCCTAAACTTTGGGGTGCCTGTGTCTCGCTGATTTTTAGTTTTCCCAATTTATACACCCATGAGTGGAAGTGCCCTATGCTCTCTAAGCTGAGTTTTTTAGATGTTTCAGGACACACCGTACACTTCTCCAGAGTGGCTGTTGGCAATTTACATCCCGCCCATCAGCGTAGCAAGGCTCCCGTTTCTCCATGGCCTGTCCTGCATTTCTGGTTTTGACACTTTATTCAGCATGGCCCTTTTGACCGATGGGAAGCGAGACTTCTTTGTAGCGCTGATTTGCCTTTCCAGGTTGCTTGGTTGGCCAAAAAGGTCGTATGCGTTTTTTCCTGAATATATTCAGGAAAAAACGCATACGCCCTTTTTGGCCAAGGGCATCATGGTCGAGGTTTTGCCGCTTTTCCTGTGCTTTAAAGGCGATTCGAATCTACCTCCCGAAATCTGTTTCCTGTAATTCTGCCTTGCTTTCAAATCCTCTTCGTTGCCTTCCCTCAATATATTTGTGGACGAGAGTTATCATTTATAACTCTGCAGGTTTGTGAATTGCAGTGCCCCTGAGCTCCATTTTTCAACTCGCTTTCTTGGGAGCTGGCCGCAAAAACGCAGGATTGCTTCAGGCCCTATTGTGGTTCCGGGCGGCAGGCTGAGCCTGTGGTTAATTCTTCTTCCTGATGGGAAAATAGAGTGACCTGTGCCTGTCCCCACACCTAGACCTAGTCTCTCATTGGTTCCCCCTCTTCCCGTTCATCCTCAGGACAAATTGCAACCTGTACGGAACAGGAGGTTAAAGGTGCTCATTCTCCAAGGAGGGAGATTGCTAGTAAAGCGGCTGGAATGGCGAACCCGAGCACAAGGAGATGAGAAATGAGGTGCGTTTTAGAAACCTTTCCCGATCACATGGTGTACCATCTTCTGGGTTTCTCATGCATGTTTTCGATGTAGGAAGATGCCCTTGAAGCTGGAGATTTGGGACCTATGGGATGGGTACCACGCAGTATTACTTTAAAGGGTCTGCGTTTGCTCACCCAACCTCACCAAACCTCTCAGCCCCAAGAGTGTCCACCCTTATGTCTCAATCAGCTGTGGGTCTAGATATGGTCAATCCAGGTGGCATCACAGCCCCTGAACGAATTTTGTAAGAATTTCTCTCTCTTTCACTGTCTTTGTTTCACGGGTTTTTAAAAGTAATTGATTTTTATAATGGGGTTTAGCTGCTTTTCACTGCTGTGTTTATGCTGCTTTACACCCACTTGACTCACTTACAGAGAGATATCAATACATAGCTTTGAAGATTCTTCCTAGTCAGATATATTCTTGGGCGGTGAATAGGAGGTTTTTGCGTCCAGTTCACTGAGCAAGGAGTAGGTCTTGTCTATTACATATTGGGTTTATGGAACGCTATCTGAGCTAATTTGAAACCCTTGTTTTATGCGTCACCCCACCTCACCGTTCCCGTTAAGCAGCCATAGTGTGTTTTCTAAACGTGGGACTCTGTTCTGTTTTGTAATTCAGTTCAAGTGTAGCGGTTTTTACATTCCCTCTATAAGTGATATCTTATGATAAGTGTCTTTCTGTGTGACTTATTTCACTTAGAATCGTCGTACCTAAATCCACTCATCATGCTGCTACTAGCCTTATGACGTTGATTTCATGCCTCAGTGATATTCCATTGTACATAAGGACCACAACTTCTTTATCCATTTTTCTCTTTCCTGGGATATTTAAGGTGTAATGAAGTGGAGGTTCTTGTCAACAGAGCAGCCCTAAACTTTGGGGTGCCTGTGTCTCGCTGATTTTTAGTTTTCCCAATTTATACACCCATGAGTGGAAGTGCCCTATGCTCTCTAAGCTGAGTTTTTTAGATGTTTCAGGACACACCGTACACTTCTCCAGAGTGGCTGTTGGCAATTTACATCCCGCCCATCAGCGTAGCAAGGCTCCCGTTTCTCCATGGCCTGTCCTGCATTTCTGGTTTTGACACTTTATTCAGCATGGCCCTTTTGACCGATGGGAAGCGAGACTTCTTTGTAGCGCTGATTTGCCTTTCCAGGTTGCTTGGTTGGCCAAAAAGGGCGTATGCGTTTTTTCCTGAATATATTCAGGAATAAACGCATACGCCCTTTTTGGCCAAGGGCATCATGGTCGAGGTTTTGCCGCTTTTCCTGTGCTTTAAAGGCGATTCGAATCTACCTCCTGAAATCTGTTTCCTGCAATTCTGCCTTGCTTTCAAATCCTCTTCGTTGCCTTCCCTCAATATATTTGTGGACGAGAGTTATCGTTTATAACTCTGCAGGTTTGTGAATTGCAGTGCCCCTGAGCTCCATTTTTCAACTCGCTTTCTTGGGAGCTGGCCCCAAAAGCGCAGGATTGCTTCAGGCCCTATTGTGGTTCCGGGCGGCAGGCTGAGCCTGTGGTTAATTCTTCTTCCTGATGGGAAAATAGAGTGACCTGTGCCTGTCCCCACACCTAGACCTAGTCTCTCATTGGTTCCCCCTCTTCCCGTTCATCCTCAGGACAAATTTGCAACCTGTACGGAACAGGAGGTTAAAGGTGCTCATTCTCCAAGGAGGGAGATTGCTAGTAAAGCGGCTGTAATGGCGAGCCCGAGCACAAGGAGATGAGAAATGAGGTGCGTTTTAGAAACCTTTCCCGATCACACGGTGTACCATCTTCTGGGTTTCTCATGCATGTTTTCGATGTAGGAAGATGCCCTTGAACCTGGAGATTTTGGACCCATGGGATGGGTACCACGCAGTATTACTTTAAAGGGTCTGCGTTTGCTCACCCAACCTCACCAAACCTCTCAGCCCCAAGAGTGTCCACCCTTATGTCTCAATCAGCTGTGGGTCTAGAGATGGTCAATAAAGGTGGCATCCCAGCCCCTGAACGAATTCTGTATGAATTTCTCTCTCTTTCACTGTCTTTGTTTCACGGGTTTTTAAAAGTAATTGATTTTTATAATGGGGTTTAGCTGCTTTTCACTGCTGTGTTTATGCCGCTTTACACCCACTTGACTCACTTACAGAGAGATATCAATACATTGGTTTTAAGAGTCTTACTAGTCAGATATATTCTTGGGCGGTGAACAGGTGGTGTTGAATCCAGTACACTGAGCAAGGAGTAGGTCTTGTCTGTTACATATTGGGTTTATGGAACAGTATCTGAGCTAATTTGAAACCCTTGTTTTCTGCATCACCCCACCTCACCTTTCCCGTTAAGCAGCCATAGTGTGTTTTCTAAACGTGTGACGCTGTTTAGTTTTGTAATTCAGTTCAAGTGTAGCGGTTTTTACATTCCCTCTATAAGTGATATCTTACGATAAGTGTCTTTCTGTGTGACTTATTTCACTTAGAATCGTTACCTAAATCCACTCATCATGCTGCTACTAGCCTTATGATGTTGATTTCATGCCTGAGTGATATTCCATTGTACATAAGGAGCACAACTTCTTTATCCATTTTTCTCTTTCCTGGGATATTTAAGGTGTAATGAAGTGGAGGTTCTTGTCAACAGAGCAGCCCTAAACTTTGGGGTGCCTGTGTCTTGCTGATTTTTAGTTTTCCCAATTTATACGCCCATGAGTGGAAGTGCCCTATGCTCTCTAAGCTGAGTTTTTTAGATGTTTCAGGACACACCGTACACTTCTCCAGAGTGGCTGTTGGCAATTTACATCCCGCCCATCAGCGTAGCAAGGCTCCCGTTTCTCCATGGCCTGTCCTGCATTTCTGGTTTTGACACTTTATTCAGCATGGCCCTTTTGACCGATGGGAAGCGAGACTTCTTTGTAGCGCTGATTTGCCTTTCCAGGTTGCTTGGTTGGCCAAAAAGGGCGTATGCGTTTTTCCCTGAATATATTCAGGAATAAACGCATACGCCCTTTTTGGCCAAGGGCATCATGGTCGAGGTTTTGCCGCTTTTCCTGTGCTTTAAAGGCGATTCGAATCTACCTACTGAAATCTGTTTCCTGCAATTCTGCCTTGCTTTCAAATCCTCTTCGTTGCCTTCCCTCAATATATTTGTGGACGAGAGTTATCGTTTATAACTCTGCAGGTTTGTGAATTGCAGTGCCCCTGAGCTCCATTTTTCAACTCGCTTTCTTGGGAGCTGGCCCCAAAAGCGCAGGATTGCTTCAGGCCCTATTGTGGTTCCGGGCGGCAGGCTGAGCCTGTGGTTAATTCTTCTTCCTGATGGGAAAATAGAGTGACCTGTGCCTGTCCCCACACCTAGACCTAGTGTCTCATTGGTTCCCCCTCTTCCCGTTCATCCTCAGGACAAATTTGCAACCTGTACGGAACAGGAGGTTAAAGGTGCTCATTCTCCAAGGAGGGAGATTGCTAGTAAAGCGGCTGTAATGGCGAGCCCGAGCACAAGGAGATGAGAAATGAGGTACGTTTTAGAAACCTTTCCCGATCACACGGTGTACCATCTTCTGGGTTTCTCATGCATGTTTTCGATGTAGGAAGATGCCCTTGAACCTGGAGATTTTGGACCCATGGGATGGGTACCACGCAGTATTACTTTAAAGGGTCTGCGTTTGCTCACCCAACCTCACCAAACCTCTCAGCCCCAAGAGTGTCCACCCTTATGTCTCAATCAGCTGTGGGTCTAGAGATGGTCAATAAAGGTGGCATCCCAGCCCCTGAACGAATTCTGTATGAATTTCTCTCTCTTTCACTGTCTTTGTTTCACAGGTTTTTAAAAGAAATTGATTTTTATAATGGGGTTTAGCTGCTTTTCACTGCTGTGTTTATGCCGCTTTACACCCACTTGACTCACTTACAGAGAGATATCAATACATTGGTTTTAAGAGTCTTACTAGTCAGATATATTCTTGGGCGGTGAACAGGGGGTGTTGAATCCAGTTCACTGAGCAAGGAGTAGGTCTTGTCTGTTACATATTGGGTTTATGGAACAGTATCTGAGCTAATTTGAAACCCTTGTTTTCTGCATCACCCCACCTCACCTTTCCCGTTAAGCAGCCATAGTGTGTTTTCTAAACGTGTGACGCTGTTTAGTTTTGTAATTCAGTTCAAGTGTAGCGGTTTTTACATTCCCTCTATAAGTGATATCTTACGATAAGTGTCTTTCTGTGTGACTTATTTCACTTAGAATCGTCGTACCTAAATCCACTCATCATGCTGCTACTAGCCTTATGATGTTGATTTCATGCCTGAGTGATATTCCATTCTACATAAGGAGCACAACTTTTTTATCCATTTTTCTCTTTCCTGGGATATTTAAGGTGTAATGAAGTGGAGGTTCTTGTCAACAGAGCAGCCCTAAACTTTGGGGTGCCTGTGTCTTGCTGATTTTTAGTTTTCCCAATTTATACGCCCATGAGTGGAAGTGCCCTATGCTCTCTAAGGTGAGTTTTTTAGATGTTTCAGGACACACCGTACACTTCTCCAGAGTGGCTGTTGGCAATTTACATCCCGCCCATCAGCGTAGCAAGGCTCCCGTTTCTCCATGGCCTGTCCTGCATTTCTGGTTTTGACACTTTATTCAGCATGGCCCTTTTGACCGATGGGAAGCGAGACTTCTTTGTAGCGCTGATTTGCCTTTCCAGGTTGCTTGGTTGGCCAAAAAGGGCGTATGCGTTTTTTCCTGAATATATTCAGGAATAAACGCATACGCCCTTTTTGGCCAAGGGCATCATGGTCGAGGTTTTGCCGCTTTTCCTGTGCTTTAAAGGCGATTCGAATCTACCTCCTGAAATCTGTTTCCTGCAATTCTGCCTTGCTTTCAAATCCTCTTCGTTGCCTTCCCTCAATATATTTGTGGACGAGAGTTATCGTTTATAACTCTGCAGGTTTGTGAATTGCAGTGCCCCTGAGCTCCATTTTTCAACTCGCTTTCTTGGGAGCTGGCCCCAAAAGCGCAGGATTGCTTCAGGCCCTATTGTGGTTCCGGGCGGCAGGCTGAGCCTGTGGTTAATTCTTCTTCCTGATGGGAAAATAGAGTGACCTGTGCCTGTCCCCACACCTAGACCTAGTGTCTCATTGGTTCCCCCTCTTCCCGTTCATCCTCAGGACAAATTTGCAACCTGTACGGAACAGGAGGTTAAAGGTGCTCATTCTCCAAGGAGGGAGATTGCTAGTAAAGCGGCTGTAATGGCGAGCCCGAGCACAAGGAGATGAGAAATGAGGTACGTTTTAGAAACCTTTCCCGATCACACGGTGTACCATCTTCTGGGTTTCTCATGCATGTTTTCGATGTAGGAAGATGCCCTTGAACCTGGAGATTTTGGACCCATGGGATGGGTACCACGCAGTATTACTTTAAAGGGTCTGCGTTTGCTCACCCAACCTCACCAAACCTCTCAGCCCGAAGAGTGTCCACCCTTATGTCTCAATCAGCTGTGGGTCTAGAGATGGTCAATAAAGGTGGCATCCCAGCCCCTGAACGAATTCTGTATGAATTTCTCTCTCTTTCACTGTCTTTGTTTCACAGGTTTTTAAAAGAAATTGATTTTTATAATGGGGTTTAGCTGCTTTTCACTGCTGTGTTTATGCCGCTTTACACCGACTTGACTCACTTACAGAGAGATATCAATACATTGGTTTTAAGAGTCTTACTAGTCAGATATATTCTTGGGCGGTGAACAGGGGGTGTTGAATCCAGTTCACTGAGCAAGGAGTAGGTCTTGTCTGTTACATATTGGGTTTATGGAACGGTATCTGAGCTAATTTGAAACCCTTGTTTTATGCATCACCCCACCTCACCTTTCCCGTTAAGCAGCCATAGTGGGTCTTCTAAACGTGTGACGCTGTTCTGTTTTGTAATTCAGTTCAAGTGTAGCGGTTTTTACATTCCCTCTATAAGTGATATCTTATGATAAGTGTCTTTTTCTGTGTGACTTATTTCACTTAGAATCGTCGTACCTAAATCTTCTCATCATGCTGCTACTAGCCTTATGACGTTAATTTCAAGGCTGAGTGATATGCCATTGTACATAAGGACCACAACTTCCTTATCCATTTTTCTCTTTCCTGGGATATTTAAGGTGTAACGAAGTGGAGGTTCTTGTCAACAGAGCAGCCCTAAACTTTGGGGTGCCTGTGTCTTGCTGATTTTTAGTTTTCCCAATTTATACGCCCATGAGTGGAAGTGCCCTATGCTCTCTAAGCTGAGTTTTTTAGATGTTTCAGGACACACCGTACACTTCTCCAGAGTGGCTGTTGGCAATTTACATCCCGCCCATCAGCGTAGCAAGGCTCCTGTTTCTCCATGGCCTGTCCTGCATTTCTGGTTTTGACACTTTATTCAGCATGGCCCTTTTGACCGATGGGAAGCGAGACTTCTTTGTAGCGCTGATTTGCCTTTCCAGGTTGCTTGGTTGGCCAAAAAGGGCGTATGCGTTTTTTCCTGAATATATTCAGGAATAAACGCATACGCCCTTTTTGGCCAAGGGCATCCTTGTCGAGGTTTTGCCGCTTTTCCTGTGCTTTAAAGGCGATTCGACTCTACCTCCTGAAATCTGTTTCCTGCAATTCTGCCTTGCTTTCAAATCCTCTTCGTTGCCTTCCCTCAATATATTTGTGGACGAGAGTTATCATTTATAACTCTACAGGTTTGTGAATTGCAGTGCCCCTGAGCTCGATTTTTCAACTTGCTTTTTTGGGAGCTGGCCGCAAAAGCACAGGATTGCTTCAGGCCCTGTTCTGCTTCCGGGCGGCAGGCTGAGCCTGTGGTTAATCCTTCTTCCTGATGGGAAAATAGAGTGACCTGTGGCTGTCCCAACACCTAGAGCTAGTCTCTCATTGGTTCCCCCTCTTCCCGTTTATCCTCAGGACAAATTGCAACCTGTACAGAACAGAAGGTTAAAGGGGCTGATTCTCCAAGGAGGGAGATTGCTAGTAAAGCGGCTGTAATGGCCAACCCGAGCACAAGGAGATGAGAAATGAGGTGCGTTTTAGAAACCTTTCCCGATCACACGGTGTACAATCTTCTGGTTTTCTCATGCATGTTTTCGATGTATGAAGATGCCCTTGCACCTGGAGATTTTGGACCCATGGGATGGGTACCACGCAGTATTACTTTAAAGGGTCTGCGTTTGCTCACCCAACCTCACCAAACCTCTCAGCCCGAAGAGTGTCCACCCTTATGTCTCAATCAGCTGTGGGTCTAGAGATGGTCAATAAAGGTGGCATCCCAGCCCCTGAACGAATTCTGTATGAATTTCTCTCTCTTGCCCTGTCTTTGTTTCACGGGTTTTTAAAAGTAATTGATTTTTATAATGGGGTTTAGCTCCTTTTCACTGCTGTGTTTATGCCGCTTTACACCCACTTGACTCACTTACAGAGAGATATCAATACATTGGTTTTAAGAGTCTTACTAGTCAGATATATTATTGGGCGGTGAACAGGGGGTGTTGAATCCAGTTCACTGAGCAAGGAGTAGGTCTTGTCTGTTACATATTGGGTTTATTGAACAGTATCTGAGCTAATTTGATACCCTTGTTTTATGTATCACCCCACCTCACCTTTCCCGTTAAGCAGCCATAGTGTGTTTTCTAAACGTGTGACGCTGTTCTGTTTTGTAATTCAGTTCAAGTGTAGCGGTTTTTACATTCCCTCTATAAGTGATATCTTATGATAAGTGCCTTTTTCTGTGTGACTTATTTCACTTAGAATCGTCGTACCTAAGTCTTCTCATCATGCTGCTACTAGCCTTATGATGTTGATTTCATTGCTGAGTGATATGCCATTATATATATGGACCACAACTTCTTTATCCATTTTTCTCTTTCCTGGGATATTTAAGGTGTAACGAAGTGGAGGTTCTTGTCAACAGAGCAGCCCTAAACTTTGCGGTGCCTGTGTCTTGCTGATTTTTAGGTTTCCCAATTTATACGCCCATGAGTGGAAGTGCCCTATGCTCTCTAAGCTGAGTTTTTTAGATGTTTCAGGACACACCGTACACTTCTCCAGAGTGGCTGTTGGCAATTTACATCCCGCCCATCAGCGTAGCAAGGCTCCCGTTTCTCCATGGCCTGTCCTGCATTTCTGGTTTTGACACTTTATTCAGCATGGCCCTTTTGACCGATGGGAAGCAAGACTTCTTTGTAGTGCTGATTTGCCTTTCCAGGTTGCTTGGTTGGCCAAAAAGGGCGTATGCGTTTTTTCCTGAATATATTCAGGAAAAAACGCATACGCCCTTTTTGGCCAAGGGCATCATGGTCGAGGTTTTGCCGCTTTTCCTGTGCTTTAAATGCGATTCGAATCTACCTCCTGAAATCTGTTTCCTGCAATTCTGCCTTGCTTTCAAATCCTATTCGTTGCCTTCCCTCAATATATTTGTGGACGAGAGTTATCATTTCTAACTCTGCAGGTTTGTGAATTGCAGTGCCCCTGAGCTCCATTTTTCAACTCGCTTTCTTGGGAGCTGGCCCCAAAAGCGCAGGATTGCTTCAGGCCCTATTGTGGTTCCGGGCGGCAGGCTGAGCCTGTGGTTAATTCTTCTTCCTGATGGGAAAATAGAGTGACCTGTGCCTGTCCCCACACCTAGACCTAGTCTCTCATTGGTTCCCCCTCTTCCCGTTCATCCTCAGGACAAATTGCAACCTGTTCGGAACAGGAGGTTAAAAGGGCTCATTCTCCAAGGAGGGAGATTGCTAGTAAAGCGGCTGGAATGGCGAACCCGAGCACAAGGAGATGAGAAATGAGGTGCGTTTTAGAAATCTTTCCCGATCACATGGTGTACCATCTTCTGGGTTTCTCATGCATGTTTTCGATGTAGGAAGATGCCCTTGAAGCTGGAGATTTGGGACCTATGGGATGGGTACCACGCAGTATTACTTTAAAGGGTCTGCGTTTGCTCACCCAACCTCACCAAACCTCTCAGCCCCAAGAGTGTCCACCCTTATGTCTCAATGAGCTGTGGGTCTAGATATGGTCAATCCAGGTGGCATCACAGCCCCTGAACGAATTTTGTAAGAATTTCTCTCTCTTTCACTGTCTTTGTTTCACGGGTTTTTAAAAGTAATTGATTTTTATAATGGGGTTTAGCTGCTTTTCACTGCTGTTTTTATGGTGCTTTACACCCACGTGACTCACTTACAGAGAGATATCAATACATAGCTTTGAAGATTCTTCCTAGTCAGATATATTCTTGGGCGGTGAATAGGGTGTTTTTGCGTCCAGTTCACTGAGCAAGGAGTAGGTCTTGTCTATTACATATTGGGTTTATGGAAAGCTATCTGAGCTAATTTGAAACCCTTGTGTTATGCGTCACCCCACCTCACCGTTCCCGTTAAGCAGCCATAGTGTGTTTTCTAAACGTGGGACTCTGTTCTGTTTTGTAATTCAGTTCAAGTGTAGCGGTTTTTACATTCCCTCTATAAGTGATATCTTACGATAAGTGTCTTTCTGTGTGACTTATTTCACTTAGAATCGTCGTACCTAAATCCACTCATCATGCTGCTACTAGCCTTATGACGTTGATTTCATGCCTGAGTGATATTCCATTGTGCATAAGGAGTACAACTTCTTTATCCATTTTTCTCTTTCCTGGGATATTTAAGGTGTAATGAAGTGGAGGTTCTTGTCAACAGAGCAGCCCTAAACTTTGGGGTGCCTGTGTCTTGCTGATTTTTAGTTTTCCCAATTTATACGCCCATGAGTGGAAGTGCCCTATGCTCTCTAAGCTGAGTTTTTTAGATGTTTCAGGACACACCGTACACTTCTCCAGAGTGGCTGTTGGCAATTTACATCCCGCCCATCAGCGTAGCAAGGCTCCTGTTTCTCCATGGCCTGTCCTGCATTTCTGGTTTTGACACTTTATTCAGCATGGCCCTTTTGACCGATGGGAAGCGAGACTTCTTTGTAGCGCTGATTTGCCTTTCCAGGTTGCTTGGTTGGCCAAAAAGGGCGTATGCGTTTTTTCCTGAATATATTCAGGAATAAACGCATACGCCCTTTTTGGCCAAGGGCATCATGGTCGAGGTTTTGCCGCTTTTCCTGTGCTTTAAAGGCGATTCGAATCTACCTCCTGAAATCTGTTTCCTGCAATTCTGCCTTGCTTTCAAATCCTCTTCGTTGCCTTCCCTCAATATATTTGTGGACGAGAGTTATCATTTCTAACTCTGCAGGTTTGTGAATTGCAGTGCCCCTGAGTTCCATTTTTCAACTCGCTTTCTTGGGAGCTGTCCCCAAAAGCGCAGGATTGCTTCAGGCCCTATTGTGGTTCCGGGCGGCAGGCTGAGCCTGTGGTTAATTCTTCTTCCTGATGGGAAAATAGAGTGACCTGTGCCTGTCCCCACACCTAGACCTAGTCTCTCATTGGTTCCCCCTCTTCCCGTTCATCCTCAGGACAAATTTGCAACCTGTACGGAACAGGAGGTTAAAGGTGCTCATTCTCCAAGGAGGGAGATTGCTAGTAAAGCGGCTGGAATGGCGAGCCCGAGCACAAGGAGATGAGAAATGAGGTGCGTTTTAGAAACCTTTCCCGATCACACGGTGTACCATCTTCTGGGTTTCTCATGCATGTTTTCGATGTAGGAAGATGCCCTTGAACCTGGAGATTTTGGACCCATGGGATGGGTACCACGAAGTACTACTTTAAAGGGTCTGTGTTTGCTCACCCAACCTCACCAAACCTCTCAGCCCCAAGAGTGTCCACCCTTATGTCTCAATCAGCTGTGGGTCTAGAGATTGTCAATAAAGGTGGCATCCCAGCCCCTGAACGAATTCTGTATGAATTTCTCTCTCTTTCCCTGTCTTTGTTTCACGGGTTTTTAAAAGTAATTGATTTTTATAATGGGGTTTAGCTCCTTTTCACTGCTGTGTTTATGCCGCTTTACACCCACTTGACTCACTTACAGAGAGATATCAATACATTGGTTTTAAGAGTCTTACTAGTCAGATATATTATTGGGCGGTGAACAGGGGGTGTTGAATCCAGTTCACTGAGCAAGGAGTAGGTCTTGTCTGTTACATATTGGGTTTATTGAACAGTATCTGAGCTAATTTGATACCCTTGTTTTATGTATCACCCCACCTCACCTTTCCCGTTAAGCAGCCATAGTGTGTTTTCTAAACGTGTGACGCTGTTCTGTTTTGTAATTCAGTTCAAGTGTAGCGGTTTTTACATTCCCTCTATAAGTGATATCTTATGATAAGTGCCTTTTTCTGTGTGACTTATTTCACTTAGAATCGTCGTACCTAAGTCTTCTCATCATGCTGCTACTAGCCTTATGATGTTGATTTCATTGCTGAGTGATATGCCATTATATATATGGACCACAACTTCTTTATCCATTTTTCTCTTTCCTGGATATTTAAGGTGTAACGAAGTGGAGGTTCTTGTCAACAGAGCAGCCCTAAACTTTGCGGTGCCTGTGTCTTGCTGATTTTTAGGTTTCCCAATTTATACGCCCATGAGTGGAAGTGCCCTATGCTCTCTAAGCTGAGTTTTTTAGATGTTTCAGGACACACCGTACACTTCTCCAGAGTGGCTGTTGGCAATTTACATCCCGCCCATCAGCGTAGCAAGGCTCCCGTTTCTCCATGGCCTGTCCTGCATTTCTGGTTTTGACACTTTATTCAGCATGGCCCTTTTGACCGATGGGAAGCGAGACTTCTTTGTAGTGCTGATTTGCCTTTCCAGGTTGCTTGGTTGGCCAAAAAGGGCGTATGCGTTTTTTCCTGAATATATTCAGGAAAAAACGCATACGCCCTTTTTGGCCAAGGGCATCATGGTCGAGGTTTTGCCGCTTTTCCTGTGCTTTAAATGCGATTCGAATCTACCTCCTGAAATCTGTTTCCTGCAATTCTGCCTTGCTTTCAAATCCTCTTCGTTGCCTTCCCTCAATATATTTGTGGACGAGAGTTATCATTTCTAACTCTGCAAGTTTGTGAATTGCAGTGCCCCTGAGCTCCATTTTTCAACTCGCTTTCTTGGGAGCTGGCCCCAAAAGCGCAGGATTGCTTCAGGCCCTATTGTGGTTCCGGGCGGCAGGCTGAGCCTGTGGTTAATTCTTCTTCCTGATGGGAAAATAGAGTGACCTGTGCCTGTCCCCACACCTAGACCTAGTCTCTCATTGGTTCCCCCTCTTCCCGTTCATCCTCAGGACAAATTGCAACCTGTTCGGAACAGGAGGTTAAAAGGGCTCATTCTCCAAGGAGGGAGATTGCTAGTAAAGCGGCTGGAATGGCGAACCCGAGCACAAGGAGATGAGAAATGAGGTGCGTTTTAGAAATCTTTCCCGATCACATGGTGTACCATCTTCTGGGTTTCTCATGCATGTTTTCGATGTAGGAAGATGCCCTTGAAGCTGGAGATTTGGGACCTATGGGATGGGTACCACGCAGTATTACTTTAAAGGGTCTGCGTTTGCTCACCCAACCTCACCAAACCTCTCAGCCCCAAGAGTGTCCACCCTTATGTCTCAATGAGCTGTGGGTCTAGATATGGTCAATCCAGGTGGCATCACAGCCCCTGAACGAATTTTGTAAGAATTTCTCTCTCTTTCACTGTCTTTGTTTCACGGGTTTTTAAAAGTAATTGATTTTTATAATGGGGTTTAGCTGCTTTTCACTGCTGTTTTTATGGTGCTTTACACCCACGTGACTCACTTACAGAGAGATATCAATACATAGCTTTGAAGATTCTTCCTAGTCAGATATATTCTTGGGCGGTGAATAGGGTGTTTTTGCGTCCAGTTCACTGAGCAAGGAGTAGGTCTTGTCTATTACATATTGGGTTTATGGAAAGCTATCTGAGCTAATTTGAAACCCTTGTGTTATGCGTCACCCCACCTCACCGTTCCCGTTAAGCAGCCATAGTGTGTTTTCTAAACGTGGGACTCTGTTCTGTTTTGTAATTCAGTTCAAGTGTAGCGGTTTTTACATTCCCTCTATAAGTGATATCTTACGATAAGTGTCTTTCTGTGTGACTTATTTCACTTAGAATCGTCGTACCTAAATCCACTCATCATGCTGCTACTAGCCTTATGACGTTGATTTCATGCCTGAGTGATATTCCATTGTGCATAAGGAGTACAACTTCTTTATCCATTTTTCTCTTTCCTGGGATATTTAAGGTGTAATGAAGTGGAGGTTCTTGTCAACAGAGCAGCCCTAAACTTTGGGGTGCCTGTGTCTTGCTGATTTTTAGTTTTCCCAATTTATACGCCCATGAGTGGAAGTGCCCTATGCTCTCTAAGCTGAGTTTTTTAGATGTTTCAGGACACACCGTACACTTCTCCAGAGTGGCTGTTGGCAATTTACATCCCGCCCATCAGCGTAGCAAGGCTCCTGTTTCTCCATGGCCTGTCCTGCATTTCTGGTTTTGACACTTTATTCAGCATGGCCCTTTTGACCGATGGGAAGCGAGACTTCTTTGTAGCGCTGATTTGCCTTTCCAGGTTGCTTGGTTGGCCAAAAAGGGCGTATGCGTTTTTTCCTGAATATATTCAGGAAAAAACGCATACGCCCTTTTTGGCCAAGGGCATCATGGTCGAGGTTTTGCCGCTTTTCCTGTGCTTTAAATGCGATTCGAATCTACCTCCTGAAATCTGTTTCCTGCAATTCTGCCTTGCTTTCAAATCCTCTTCGTTGCCTTCCCTCAATATATTTGTGGACGAGAGTTATCATTTCTAACTCTGCAGGTTTGTGAATTGCAGTGCCCCTGAGCTCCATTTTTCAACTCGCTTTCTTGGGAGCTGGCCCCAAAAGCGCAGGATTGCTTCAGGCCCTATTGTGGTTCCGGGCGGCAGGCTGAGCCTGTGGTTAATTCTTCTTCCTGATGGGAAAATAGAGTGACCTGTGCCTGTCCCCACACCTAGACCTAGTCTCTCATTGGTTCCCCCTCTTCCCGTTCATCCTCAGGACAAATTGCAACCTGTTCGGAACAGGAGGTTAAAAGGGCTCATTCTCCAAGGAGGGAGATTGCTAGTAAAGCGGCTGGAATGGCGAACCCGAGCACAAGGAGATGAGAAATGAGGTGCGTTTTAGAAATCTTTCCCGATCACATGGTGTACCATCTTCTGGGTTTCTCATGCATGTTTTCGATGTAGGAAGATGCCCTTGAAGCTGGAGATTTGGGACCTATGGGATGGGTACCACGCAGTATTACTTTAAAGGGTCTGCGTTTGCTCACCCAACCTCACCAAACCTCTCAGCCCCAAGAGTGTCCACCCTTATGTCTCAATGAGCTGTGGGTCTAGATATGGTCAATCCAGGTGGCATCACAGCCCCTGAACGAATTTTGTAAGAATTTCTCTCTCTTTCACTGTCTTTGTTTCACGGGTTTTTAAAAGTAATTGATTTTTATAATGGGGTTTAGCTGCTTTTCACTGCTGTTTTTATGGTGCTTTACACCCACGTGACTCACTTACAGAGAGATATCAATACATAGCTTTGAAGATTCTTCCTAGTCAGATATATTCTTGGGCGGTGAATAGGGTGTTTTTGCGTCCAGTTCACTGAGCAAGGAGTAGGTCTTGTCTATTACATATTGGGTTTATGGAAAGCTATCTGAGCTAATTTGAAACCCTTGTGTTATGCGTCACCCCACCTCACCGTTCCCGTTAAGCAGCCATAGTGTGTTTTCTAAACGTGGGACTCTGTTCTGTTTTGTAATTCAGTTCAAGTGTAGCGGTTTTTACATTCCCTCTATAAGTGATATCTTACGATAAGTGTCTTTCTGTGTGACTTATTTCACTTAGAATCGTCGTACCTAAATCCACTCATCATGCTGCTACTAGCCTTATGACGTTGATTTCATGCCTGAGTGATATTCCATTGTGCATAAGGAGTACAACTTCTTTATCCATTTTTCTCTTTCCTGGGATATTTAAGGTGTAATGAAGTGGAGGTTCTTGTCAACAGAGCAGCCCTAAACTTTGGGGTGCCTGTGTCTTGCTGATTTTTAGTTTTCCCAATTTATACGCCCATGAGTGGAAGTGCCCTATGCTCTCTAAGCTGAGTTTTTTAGATGTTTCAGGACACACCGTACACTTCTCCAGAGTGGCTGTTGGCAATTTACATCCCGCCCATCAGCGTAGCAAGGCTCCTGTTTCTCCATGGCCTGTCCTGCATTTCTGGTTTTGACACTTTATTCAGCATGGCCCTTTTGACCGATGGGAAGCGAGACTTCTTTGTAGCGCTGATTTGCCTTTCCAGGTTGCTTGGTTGGCCAAAAAGGGCGTATGCGTTTTTTCCTGAATATATTCAGGAAAAAACGCATACGCCCTTTTTGGCCAAGGGCATCATGGTCGAGGTTTTGCCGCTTTTCCTGTGCTTTAAAGGCGATTTAAATCTACCTCCTGAATTCTGTTTCCTGTAATTCTGCCTTGCTTTCAAATCCTCTGCGTTGCCTTCCCTCAATATATTTGTGGACGAGAGTTCACATTTATAACTCTGCAGGTTTGTGAATTGCAGTGCCCCTGAGCTCCATTTTTCAACTCGCTTTCTTGGGAGCTGGCCCCAAAAGCACAGGATTGCTTCAGGCCCTATTGTGGTTCCGGGTGGCAGGCTGAGCCTGTGGTTAATTCTTCTTCCTGATGGGAAAATAGAGTGACCTGTGCCTGTCCCCACACCTAGACCTAGTCTCTCATTGGTTCCCCCTCTTCCCGTTCATCCTCAGGACAAATTGCAACCTGTACGGAACAGGAGGTTAAAGGTGCTCATTCTCCAAGGAGGGAGATTGCTAGTAAAGCGGCTGGAATGGCGAACCCGAGCACAAGGAGATGAGAAATGAGGTGCGTTTTAGAAACCTTTCCCGATCACATGGTGTACCATCTTCTGGGTTTCTCATGCATGTTTTCGATGTAGGAAGATGCCCTTGAAGCTGGAGATTTGGGACCTATGGGATGGGTACCACGCAGTATTACTTTAAAGGGTCTGCGTTTGCTCACCCAACCTCACCAAACCTCTCAGCCCCAAGAGTGTCCACCCTTATGTCTCAATCAGCTGTGGGTCTAGATATGGTCAATCCAGGTGGCATCACAGCCCCTGAACGAATTTTGTAAGAATTTCTCTCTCTTTCACTGTCTTTGTTTCACGGGTTTTTAAAAGTAATTGATTTTTATAATGGGGTTTAGCTGCTTTTCACTGCTGTGTTTATGCTGCTTTACACCCACTTGACTCCCTTACAGAGAGATATCAATACATAGCTTTGAAGATTCTTCCTAGTCAGATATATTCTTGGGCGGTGAATAGGAGGTTTTTGCGTCCAGTTCACTGAGCAAGGAGTAGGTCTTGTCTATTACATATTGGGTTTATGGAACGCTATCTGAGCTAATTTGAAACCCTTGTTTTATGCGTCACCCCACCTCACCGTTCCCGTTAAGCAGCCATAGTGTGTT
This sequence comes from Balaenoptera borealis, assembly GCF_965194805.1. Lineage (NCBI taxonomy): Eukaryota > Metazoa > Chordata > Mammalia > Artiodactyla > Balaenopteridae > Balaenoptera > Balaenoptera borealis. The sequence goes on from NW_028122258.1 coordinate 48,412, forward strand.
TTCTAAACGTGGGACTCTGTTCTGTTTTGTAATTCAGTTCAAGTGTAGCGGTTTTTACATTCCCTCTATAAGTGATATCTTACGATAAGTGTCTTTCTGTGTGACTTATTTCACTTAGAATCGTCGTACCTAAATCCACTCATCATGCTGCTACTAGCCTTATGACGTTGATTTCATGCCTCAGTGATATTCCATTGTACATAAGGACCACAACTTCTTTATCCATTTTTCTCTTTCCTGGGATATTTAAGGTGTAATGAAGTGGAGGTTCTTGTCAACAGAGCAGCCCTAAACTTTGGGGTGCCTGTGTCTCGCTGATTTTTAGTTTTCCCAATTTATACACCCATGAGTGGAAGTGCCCTATGCTCTCTAAGCTGAGTTTTTTAGATGTTTCAGGACACACCGTACACTTCTCCAGAGTGGCTGTTGGCAATTTACATCCCGCCCATCAGCGTAGCAAGGCTCCCGTTTCTCCATGGCCTGTCCTGCATTTCTGGTTTTGACACTTTATTCAGCATGGCCCTTTTGACCGATGGGAAGCGAGACTTCTTTGTAGCGCTGATTTGCCTTTCCAGGTTGCTTGGTTGGCCAAAAAGGGCGTATGCGTTTTTTCCTGAATATATTCAGGAAAAAACGCATACGCCCTTTTTGGCCAAGGGCATCATGGTCGAGGTTTTGCCGCTTTTCCTGTGCTTTAAAGGCGATTCGAATCTACCTCCTGAAATCTGTTTCCTGTAATTCTGCCTTGCTTTCAAATCCTCTTCGTTGCCTTCCCTCAATATATTTGTGGACGAGAGTTATCATTTCTAACTCTGCAGGTTTGTGAATTGCAGTGCCCCTGAGCTCCATTTTTCAACTCGCTTTCTTGGGAGCTGGCCGCAAAAGCGCAGGATTGCTTCAGGCCCTATTGTGGTTCCGGGCGGCAGGCTGAGCCTGTGGTTAATTCTTCTTCCTGATGGGAAAATAGAGTGACCTGTGCCTGTCCCCACACCTAGACCTAGTCTCTCATTGGTTCCCCCTCTTCCCGTTCATCCTCAGGACAAATTTGCAACCTGTACGGAACAGGAGGTTAAAGGTGCTCATTCTCCAAGGAGGGAGATTGCTAGTAAAGCGGTTGTAATGGCGAGCCCGAGCACAAGGAGATGAGAAATGAGGTCCGTTTTAGAAACCTTTCCCGATCACGCGGTGTACCATCTTCTGGGTTTCTCATGCATGTTTTCGATGTAGGAAGATGCCCTTGAACCTGGAGATTTTGGTCCAATGGGATGGGTACCACGCAGTATTACTTTAAAGGGTCTGCGTTTGCTCACCCAACCTCACCAAACCTCTCAGCCCCAAGAGTGTCCACCCTTATGTCTCAATCAGCTGTGGGTCTAGAGATGGTCAATAAAGGTGGCATCCCAGCCCCTGAACGAATTCTGTATGAATTTCTCTCTCTTTCACTGTCTTTGTTTCACGGGTTTTTAAAAGTAATTGATTTTTATAATGGGGTTTAGCTGCTTTTCACTGCTGTGTTTATGCCGCTTTACACCCACTTGACTCACTTACAGAGAGATATCAATACATTGGTTTTAAGAGTCTTACTAGTCAGATATATTCTTGGGCGGTGAACAGGGGGTGTTGAATCCAGTTCACTGAGCAAGGAGTAGGTCTTGCCTATTACATATTGGGTTTATGGAACAGTATCTGAGCTAATTTGAAACACTTGTTTTATGCGTCACCCCACCTCACCGTTCCCGTTAAGCAGCCATATTGTGTTTTATAAACGTGTGACGCTGTTCTGTTTTGTAATTCAGTTAAAGTGTAGCGGTTTTTACATTCCCTCTATAAGTGATATCTTACGATAAGTGTCTTTCTGTGTGACTTATTTCACTTAGAATCTTCGTACCTAAATCCACTCATCATGCTGCTAATAACCTTATGATGTTGATTACATGCCTGAGTGATATTCCATTGTACATAAGGACCACAACTTCTTTATCCATTTTTCTCTTTCCTGGGATATTGAAGGTGTAATGAAGTGGAGGTTCTTGTCAACAGAGCAGCCCTAAACTTTGGGGTGCCTGTGTCTTGCTGATTTTTAGTTTTCCCAATTTATACGCCCATGAGTGGAAGTGCCCTATGCTCTCTAAGCTGAGTTTTTTAGATATTTCAGGACACACCGTACACTTCTCCAGAGTGGCTGTTGGCAATTTACATCCCACCCATCAGCGTAGCAAGGCTCCCGTTTCTCCATGGCCTGTCCTGCATTTCTGGTTTTGACACTTTATTCAGCATGGCCGTTTTGACCGATGGGAAGCGAGACTTCTTTGTAGCGCTGATTTGCCTTTCCAGGTTGCTTGGTTGGCCAAAAAGGGCGTATGCGTTTTTTCCTGAATATATTCAGGAAAAAACGCATACGCCCTTTTTGGCCAAGGGCATCATGGTCGAGGTTTTGCCGCTTTTCCTGTGCTTTAAAGGCGATTCGAATCTACCTCCTGAAATCTGTTTCCTGCAATTCTGCCTTGCTTTCAAATCCTCTTCGTTGCCTTCCCTCAATATATTTGTGGACGAGAGTTATCATTTCTAACTCTGCAGGTTTGTGAATTGCAGTGTCCCTGAGCTCCATTTTTCAACTCGCTTTCTTGGGAGCTGGCCCCAAAAGCGCAGGATTGCTTCAGGCCCTATTGTGGTTCCGGGCGGCAGGCTGAGCCTGTGGTTAATTCTTCTTCCTGATGGGAAAATAGAGTGACCTGTGCCTGTCCCCACACCTAGACCTAGTCTCTCATTGGTTCCCCCTCTTCCCGTTCATCCTCAGGACAAATTTGCAACCTGTACAGAACAGGAGGTTAAAGGTGCTCATTCTCCAAGGAGGGAGATTGCTAGTAAAGCGGCTGTAATGGCGAGACCGAGCACAAGGAGATGAGAAATGAGGTGCGTTTTAGAAACCTTTCCCGATCACACGGTGTACCATCTTCTGGGTTTCTCATGCATGTTTTCGATGTAGGAAGATGCCCTTGAACCTGGAGATTTTGGACCCATGGGATGGGTACCACGCAGTATTACTTTAAAGGGTCTGCGTTTGCTCACCCAACCTCACCAAACCTCTCAGCCCCAAGAGTGTCCACCCTTATGTCTCAATCAGCTGTGGGTCTAGAGATGGTCAATAAAGGTGGCATCACAGCCCCTGAACGAATTCTGTATGAATTTCTCTCTCTTTCACTGTCTTTGTTTCACGGGTTTTTAAAAGTAATTGATTTTTATAATGGGGTTTAGCTGCTTTTCACTGCTGTGTTTATGCCGCTTTACACCCACTTGACTCACTTACAGAGAGATATCAATACATTGGTTTTAAGAGTCTTACTAGTCAGATATATTCTTGGCCGGTGAACAGGGGGTGTTGAATCCAGTTCACTGAGCAAGGAGTAGGTCTTGTCTGTTACATATTGGGTTTATGGAACAGTATCTGAGCTAATTTGAAACCCTTGTTTTCTGCATCACCCCACCTCACCTTTCCCGTTAAGCAGCCATAGTGTGTTTTCTAAACGTGTGACGCTGTTTAGTTTTGTAATTCAGTTCAAGTGTAGCGGTTTTTACATTCCCTCTATAAGTGATATCTTACGATAAGTGTCTTTCTGTGTGACTTATTTCACTTAGAATCGTCGTACCTAAATCCACTCATCATGCTGCTACTAGCCTTATGATGTTGATTTCATGCCTGAGTGATATTCCATTGTACATAAGGAGCACAACTTCTTTATCCATTTTTCTCTTTCCTGGGATATTGAAGGTGTAATGAAGTGGAGGTTCTTGTCAACAGAGCAGCCCTAAACTTTGGGGTGCCTGTGTCTTGCTGATTTTTAGTTTTCCCAATTTATACGCCCATGAGTGGAAGTGCCCTATGCTCTCTAAGCTGAGTTTTTTAGATGTTTCAGGACACACCGTACACTTCTCCAGAGTGGCTGTTGGCACTTTACATCCCGCCCATCAGCGTAGCAAGGCTCCCGTTTCTCCATGGCCTGTCCTGCATTTCTGGTTTTGACACTTTATTCAGCATGGCCCTTTTGACCGATGGGAAGCGAGACTTCTTTGTAGCGCTGATTTGCCTTTCCAGGTTGCTTGGTTGGCCAAAAAGGGCGTGTGCGTTTTTTCCTGAATATATTCAGGAAAAAACGCATACGCCCTTTTTGGCCAAGGGCATCATGGTCGAGGTTTTGCCGCTTTTCCTGTGCTTTAAAGGCGATTCGAATCTACCTCCTGAAATCTGTTTCCTGCAATTCTGCCTTGCTTTCAAATCCTCTTCGTTGCCTCCCCTCAATATATTTGTGGACGAGAGTTATCATTTATAACTCTGCAGGTTTGTGAATTGCAGTGCCCCTGAGCTCCATTTTTCAACTCGCTTTCTTGGGAGCTGGCCGCAAAAGCGCAGGATTGCTTCAGGCCCTATTGTGGTTCCGGGCGGCAGGCTGAGCCTGTGGTTAATTCTTCTTCCTGATGGGAAAATAGAGTGACCTGTGCCTGTCCCCACACCTAGACCTAGTCTCTCATTGGTTCCCCCTCTTCCCGTTCATCCTCAGGACAAATTTGCAACCTGTACGGAACAGGAGGTTAAAGGTGCTCATTCTCCAAGGAGGGAGATTGCTAGTAAAGCGGCTGTAATGGCGAGCCCGAGCACAAGGAGATGAGAAATGAGGTGCGTTTTAGAAACCTTTCCCGATCACACGGTGTACCATCTTCTGGGTTTCTCATGCATGTTTTCGATGTAGGAAGATGCCCTTGAACCTGGAGATTTTGGACCCATGGGATGGGTACCACGCAGTATTACTTTAAAGGGTCTGCGTTTGCTCACCCAACCTCACCAAACCTCTCAGCCCGAAGAGTGTCCACCCTTATGTCTCAATCAGCTGTGGGTCTAGAGATGGTCAATAAAGGTGGCATCCCAGCCCCTGAACGAATTCTGTATGAATTTCTCTCTCTTTCACTGTCTTTGTTTCACGGGTTTTAAAAAGTAATTGATTTTTATAATGGGGTTTAGCTGCTTTTCACTGCTGTGTTTATGCCGCTTTACACCCACTTGACTCACTTACAGAGAGATATCAATACATTGGTTTTAAGAGTCTTACTAGTCAGATATATTCTTGGGCGGTGAACAGGGGGTGTTGAATCCAGTTCACTGAGCAAGGAGTAGGTCTTGTCTGTTACATATTGGGTTTATGGAACAGTATCTGAGCTAATTTGAAACCCTTGTTTTCTGCATCACCCCACCTCACCTTTCCCGTTAAGCAGCCATAGTGTGTTTTCTAAACGTGTGACGCTGTTTAGTTTTGTAATTCAGTTCAAGTGTAGCGGTTTTTACATTCCCTCTATAAGTGATATCTTATGATAAGTGCCTTTTTCTGTGTGACTTATTTCACTTAGAATCCTCGTACCTAAATCTTCTCATCATGCTGCTACTAGCCTTATGATGTTGATTTCATGCCTGAGTGATATTCCATTGTACATAAGGAGCACAACTTCTTTATCCATTTTTCTCTTTCCTGGGATATTTAAGGTGTAATGAAGTGGAGGTTCTTGTCAACAGAGCAGCCCTAAACTTTAGGGTGCCTGTGTCTTGCTGATTTTTAGTTTTCCCAATTTATACGCCCATGAGTGGAAGTGCCCTATGCTCTCTAAGCTGAGTTTTTTAGAGGTTTCAGGACACACCGTACACTTCTCCAGAGTGGCTGTTGGCACTTTACATCCCGCCCATCAGCGTAGCAAGGCTCCCGTTTCTCCATGGCCTGTCCTGCATTTCTGGTTTTGACACTTTATTCAGCATGGCCCTTTTGACCGATGGGAAGCGAGACTTCTTTGCAGCGCTGATTTGCCTTTCCAGGTTGCTTGGTTGGCCAAAAAGGGCGTATGCGTTTTTTCCTGAATATATTCAGGAAAAAACGCATACGCCCTTTTTGGCCAAGGGCATCATGGTCGAGGTTTTGCCGCTTTTCCTGTGCTTTAAAGGCGATTCGAATCTACCTCCTGAAATCTGTTTCCTGTAATTCTGCCTTGCTTTCAAATCCTCTTCGTTGCCTTCCCTCAATATATTTGTGGACGAGAGTTATCATTTCTAACTCTGCAGGTTTGTGAATTGCAGTGCCCCTGAGCTCCATTTTTCAACTCGCTTTCTTGGGAGCTGGCCGCAAAAGCGCAGGATTGCTTCAGGCCCTATTGTGGTTCTGGGCGGCAGGCTGAGCCTGTGGTTAATTCTTCTTCCTGATGGGAAAATAGAGTGACCTGTGCCTGTCCCCACACCTAGACCTAGTCTCTCATTGGTTCCCCCTCTTCCCGTTCATCCTCAGGACAAATTGCAACCTGTACGGAACAGGAGGTTAAAGGTGCTCATTCTCCAAGGAGGGAGATTGCTAGTAAAGCGGCTGGAATGGCGAACCCGAGCACAAGGAGATGAGAAATGAGGTGCGTTTTAGAAACCTTTCCCGATCACACGGTGTACCATCTTCTGGGTTTCTCATGCATGTTTTCGATGTAGGAAGATGCCCTTGAAGGTGGAGATTTGGGACCTATGGGATGGGTACCACGCAGTATTACTTTAAAGGGTCTGCGTTTGCTCACCCAACCTCACCAAACCTCTCAGCCCCAAGAGTGTCCACCCTTATGTCTCAATCAGCTGTGGGTCTAGATATGGTCAATCCAGGTGGCATCACAGCCCCTGAACGAATTTTGTAAGAATTTCTCTCTCTTTCACTGTCTTTCTTTCACGGGTTTTTAAAAGTAATTGATTTTTATAATGGGGTTTAGCTGCTTTTCACTGCTGTGTTTATGCTGCTTTACACCCACTTGACTCCCTTACAGAGAGATATCAATACATAGCTTTGAAGATTCTTCCTAGTCAGATATATTCTTGGGCGGTGAATAGGAGGTTTTTGCGTCCAGTTCACTGAGCAAGGAGTAGGTCTTGTCTATTACATATTGGGTTTATGGAACGCTATCTGAGCTAATTTGAAACCCTTGTTTTATGCGTCACCCCACCTCACCGTTCCCGTTAAGCAGCCATAGTGTGTTTTCTAAACGTGGGACTCTGTTCTGTTTTGTAATTCAGTTCAAGTGTAGCGGTTTTTACATTCCCTCTATAAGTGATATCTTACGATAAGTGTCTTTCTGTGTGACTTATTTCACTTAGAATCGTCGTACCTAAATCCACTCATCATGCTGCTACTAGCCTTATGACGTTGATTTCATGCCTCAGTGATATTCCATTGTACATAAGGACCACAACTTCTTTATCCATTTTTCTCTTTCCTGGGATATTTAAGGTGTAATGAAGTGGAGGTTCTTGTCAACAGAGCAGCCCTAAACTTTGGGGTGCCTGTGTCTCGCTGATTTTTAGTTTTCCCAATTTATACACCCATGAGTGGAAGTGCCCTATGCTCTCTAAGCTGAGTTTTTTAGATGTTTCAGGACACACCGTACACTTCTCCAGAGTGGCTGTTGGCAATTTACATCCCGCCCATCAGCGTAGCAAGGCTCCCGTTTCTCCATGGCCTGTCCTGCATTTCTGGTTTTGACACTTTATTCAGCATGGCCCTTTTGACCGATGGGAAGCGAGACTTCTTTGTAGCGCTGATTTGCCTTTCCAGGTTGCTTGGTTGGCCAAAAAGGGCGTATGCGTTTTTTCCTGAATATATTCAGGAAAAAACGCATACGCCCTTTTTGGCCAAGGGCATCATGGTCGAGGTTTTGCCGCTTTTCCTGTGCTTTAAAGGCGATTCGAATCTACCTCCTGAAATCTGTTTCCTGTAATTCTGCCTTGCTTTCAAATCCTCTTCGTTGCCTTCCCTCAATATATTTGTGGACGAGAATTATCATTTCTAACTCTGCAGGTTTGTGAATTGCAGTGCCCCTGAGCTCCATTTTTCAACTCGCTTTCTTGGGAGCTGGCCGCAAAAGCGCAGGATTGCTTCAGGCCCTATTGTGGTTCTGGGCGGCAGGCTGAGCCTGTGGTTAATTCTTCTTCCTGATGGGAAAATAGAGTGACCTGTGCCTGTCCCCACACCTAGACCTAGTCTCTCATTGGTTCCCCCTCTTCCCGTTCATCCTCAGGACAAATTGCAACCTGTACGGAACAGGAGGTTAAAGGTGCTCATTCTCCAAGGAGGGAGATTGCTAGTAAAGCGGCTGGAATGGCGAACCCGAGCACAAGGAGATGTGAAATGAGGTGCGTTTTAGAAACCTTTCCGGATCACATGGTGTACCATCTTCTGGGTTTCTCATGCATGTTTTCGATGTAGGAAGATGCCCTTGAAGCTGGAGATTTGGGACCTATGGGATGGGTACCACGCAGTATTACTTTAAAGGGTCTGCGTTTGCTCACCCAACCTCACCAAACCTCTCAGCCCCAAGAGTGTCCACCCTTATGTCTCAATCAGCTGTGGGTCTAGATATGGTCAATCCAGGTGGCATCACAGCCCCTGAACGAATTTTGTAAGAATTTCTCTCTCTTTCACTGTCTTTGTTTCACGGGTTTTTAAAAGTAATTGATTTTTATAATGGGGTTTAGCTGCTTTTCACTGCTGTGTTTATGCTGCTTTACACCCACTTGTCTCACTTACAGAGAGATATCAATACATAGCTTTGAAGATTCTTCCTAGTCAGATATATTCTTGGTCGGTGAATAGGAGGTTTTTGCGTCCAGTTCACTGAGCAAGGAGTAGGTCTTGTCTATTACATATTGGGTTTATGGAACGCTATCTGAGCTAATTTGAAACCCTTGTTTTATGCGTCACCCCACCTCACCGTTCCCGTTAAGCAGCCATAGTGTGTTTTCTAAACGTGGGACTCTGTTCTGTTTTGTAATTCAGTTCAAGTGTAGCGGTTTTTACATTCCCTCTATAAGTGATATCTTACGATAAGTGTCTTTCTGTGTGACTTATTTCACTTAGAATCGTCGTACCTAAATCCACTCATCATGCTGCTACTAGCCTTATGACGTTGATTTCATGCCTCAGTGATATTCCATTGTACATAAGGACCACAACTTCTTTATCCATTTTTCTCTTTCCTGGGATATTTAAGGTGTAATGAAGTGGAGGTTCTTGTCAACAGAGCAGCCCTAAACTTTGGGGTGCCTGTGTCTCGCTGATTTTTAGTTTTCCCAATTTATACACCCATGAGTGGAAGTGCCCTATGCTCTCTAAGCTGAGTTTTTTAGATGTTTCAGGACACACCGTACACTTCTCCAGAGTGGCTGTTGGCAATTTACATCCCGCCCATCAGCGTAGCAAGGCTCCCGTTTCTCCATGGCCTGTCCTGCATTTCTGGTTTTGACACTTTATTCAGCATGGCCCTTTTGACCGATGGGAAGCGAGACTTCTTTGTAGCGCTGATTTGCCTTTCCAGGTTGCTTGGTTGGCCAAAAAGGGCGTATGCGTTTTTTCCTGAATATATTCAGGAAAAAACGCATACGCCCTTTTTGGCCAAGGGCATCATGGTCGAGGTTTTGCCGCTTTTCCTGTGCTTTAAAGGCGATTCGAATCTACCTCCTGAAATCTGTTTCCTGTAATTCTGCCTTGCTTTCAAATCCTCTTCGTTGCCTTCCCTCAATATATTTGTGGACGAGAGTTATCATTTCTAACTCTGCAGGTTTGTGAATTGCAGTGCCCCTGAGCTCCATTTTTCAACTCGCTTTCTTGGGAGCTGGCCGCAAAAGCGCAGGATTGCTTCAGGCCCTATTGTGGTTCCGGGCGGCAGGCTGAGCCTGTGGTTAATTCTTCTTCCTGATGGGAAAATAGAGTGACCTGTGCCTGTCCCCACACCTAGACCTAGTCTCTCATTGGTTCCCCCTCTTCCCGTTCATCCTCAGGACAAATTGCAACCTGTACGGAACAGGAGGTTAAAGGTGCTCATTCTCCAAGGAGGGAGATTGCTAGTAAAGCGGCTGGAATGGCGAACCCGAGCACAAGGAGATGAGAAATGAGGTGCGTTTTAGAAACCTTTCCCGATCACATGGTGTACCATCTTCTGGGTTTCTCATGCATGTTTTCGATGTAGGAAGATGCCCTTGAAGCTGGAGATTTGGGACCTATGGGATGGGTACCACGCAGTATTACTTTAAAGGTCTGCGTTTGCTCACCCAACCTCACCAAACCTCTCAGCCCCAAGAGTGTCCACCCTTATGTCTCAATCAGCTGTGGGTCTAGATATGGTCAATCCAGGTGGCATCACAGCCCCTGAACGAATTTTGTAAGAATTTCTCTCTCTTTCACTGTCTTTGTTTCACGGGTTTTTAAAAGTAATTGATTTTTATAATGGGGTTTAGCTGCTTTTCACTGCTGTGTTTATGCTGCTTTACACCCACTTGACTCACTTACAGAGAGATATCAATACATAGCTTTGAAGATTCTTCCTAGTCAGATATATTCTTGGGCGGTGAATAGGAGGTTTTTGCGTCCAGTTCACTGAGCAAGGAGTAGGTCTTGTCTATTACATATTGGGTTTATGGAACACTATCTGAGCTATTTTGAAACCCTTGTTTTATGCGTCACCCCACCTCACCGTTCCCGCTAAGCAGCCATAGTGTGTTTTCTAAACGTGGGACTCTGTTCTGTTTTGTAATTCAGTTCAAGTGTAGCGGTTTTTACATTCCCTCTATAAGTGATATCTTACGATAAGTGTCTTTCTGTGTGACTTATTTCACTTAGAATCGTCGTACCTAAATCCACTCATCATGCTGCTACTAGCCTTATGATGTTGATTTCATGCCTGAGTGATATTCCATTGTACATAAGGAGCACAACTTCTTTATCCATTTTTCTCTTTCCTGGGATATTGAAGGTGTAATGAAGTGGAGGTTCTTGTCAACAGAGCAGCCCTAAACTTTGGGGTGCCTGTGTCTTGCTGATTTTTAGTTTTCCCAATTTATACGCCCATGAGTGGAAGTGCCCTATGCTCTCTAAGCTGAGTTTTTTAGATGTTTCAGGACACACCGTACACTTCTCCAGAGTGGCTGTTGGCAATTTACATCCCGCCCATCAGCGTAGCAAGGCTCCCGTTTCTCCATGGCCTGTCCTGCATTTCTGGTTTTGACACTTTATTCAGCATGGCCCTTTTGACCAATGGGAAGCGAGACTTCTTTGTAGCGCTGATTTGCCTTTCCAGGTTGCTTGGTTGGCCAAAAAGGGCGTATGCGTTTTTTCCTGAATATATTCAGGAAAAAACGCATACGCCCTTTTTGGCCAAGGGCATCATGGTCGAGGTTTTGCCGCTTTTCCTGTGCTTTAAAGGCGATTCGAATCTACCTCCTGAAATCTGTTTCCTGTAATTCTGCCTTGCTTTCAAATCCTCTTCGTTGCCTTCCCTCAATATATTTGTGGACGAGAGTTATCATTTCTAACTCTGCAGGTTTGTGAATTGCAGTGCCCCTGAGCTCCATTTTTCAACTCGCTTTCTTGGGAGCTGGCCGCAAAAGCGCAGGATTGCTTCAGGCCCTATTGTGGTTCTGGGCGGCAGGCTGAGCCTGTGGTTAATTCTTCTTCCTGATGGGAAAATAGAGTGACCTGTGCCTGTCCCCACACCTAGACCTAGTCTCTCATTGGTTCCCCCTCTTCCCGTTCATCCTCAGGACAAATTGCAACCTGTACGGAACAGGAGGTTAAAGGTGCTCATTCTCCAAGGAGGGAGATTGCTAGTAAAGCGGCTGGAATGGCGAACCCGAGCACAAGGAGATGAGAAATGAGGTGCGTTTTAGAAACCTTTCCCGATCACACGGTGTACCATCTTCTGGGTTTCTCATGCATGTTTTCGATGTAGGAAGATGCCCTTGAAGGTGGAGATTTGGGACCTATGGGATGGGTACCACGCAGTATTACTTTAAAGGGTCTGCGTTTGCTCACCCAACCTCACCAAACCTCTCAGCCCCAAGAGTGTCCACCCTTATGTCTCAATCAGCTGTGGGTCTAGATATGGTCAATCCAGGTGGCATCACAGCCCCTGAACGAATTTTGTAAGAATTTCTCTCTCTTTCACTGTCTTTCTTTCACGGGTTTTTAAAAGTAATTGATTTTTATAATGGGGTTTAGCTGCTTTTCACTGCTGTGTTTATGCTGCTTTACACCCACTTGACTCCCTTACAGAGAGATATCAATACATAGCTTTGAAGATTCTTCCTAGTCAGATATATTCTTGGGCGGTGAATAGGAGGTTTTTGCGTCCAGTTCACTGAGCAAGGAGTAGGTCTTGTCTATTACATATTGGGTTTATGGAACGCTATCTGAGCTAATTTGAAACCCTTGTTTTATGCGTCACCCCACCTCACCGTTCCCGTTAAGCAGCCATAGTGTGTTTTCTAAACGTGGGACTCTGTTCTGTTTTGTAATTCAGTTCAAGTGTAGCGGTTTTTACATTCCCTCTATAAGTGATATCTTACGATAAGTGTCTTTCTGTGTGACTTATTTCACTTAGAATCGTCGTACCTAAATCCACTCATCATGCTGCTACTAGCCTTATGACGTTGATTTCATGCCTCAGTGATATTCCATTGTACATAAGGACCACAACTTCTTTATCCATTTTTCTCTTTCCTGGGATATTTAAGGTGTAATGAAGTGGAGGTTCTTGTCAACAGAGCAGCCCTAAACTTTGGGGTGCCTGTGTCTCGCTGATTTTTAGTTTTCCCAATTTATACACCCATGAGTGGAAGTGCCCTATGCTCTCTAAGCTGAGTTTTTTAGATGTTTCAGGACACACCGTACACTTCTCCAGAGTGGCTGTTGGCAATTTACATCCCGCCCATCAGCGTAGCAAGGCTCCCGTTTCTCCATGGCCTGTCCTGCATTTCTGGTTTTGACACTTTATTCAGCATGGCCCTTTTGACCGATGGGAAGCGAGACTTCTTTGTAGCGCTGATTTGCCTTTCCAGGTTGCTTGGTTGGCCAAAAAGGGCGTATGCGTTTTTTCCTGAATATATTCAGGAAAAAACGCATACGCCCTTTTTGGCCAAGGGCATCATGGTCGAGGTTTTGCCGCTTTTCCTGTGCTTTAAAGGCGATTCGAATCTACCTCCTGAAATCTGTTTCCTGTAATTCTGCCTTGCTTTCAAATCCTCTTCGTTGCCTTCCCTCAATATATTTGTGGACGAGAATTATCATTTCTAACTCTGCAGGTTTGTGAATTGCAGTGCCCCTGAGCTCCATTTTTCAACTCGCTTTCTTGGGAGCTGGCCGCAAAAGCGCAGGATTGCTTCAGGCCCTATTGTGGTTCTGGGCGGCAGGCTGAGCCTGTGGTTAATTCTTCTTCCTGATGGGAAAATAGAGTGACCTGTGCCTGTCCCCACACCTAGACCTAGTCTCTCATTGGTTCCCCCTCTTCCCGTTCATCCTCAGGACAAATTGCAACCTGTACGGAACAGGAGGTTAAAGGTGCTCATTCTCCAAGGAGGGAGATTGCTAGTAAAGCGGCTGGAATGGCGAACCCGAGCACAAGGAGATGTGAAATGAGGTGCGTTTTAGAAACCTTTCCGGATCACATGGTGTACCATCTTCTGGGTTTCTCATGCATGTTTTCGATGTAGGAAGATGCCCTTGAAGCTGGAGATTTGGGACCTATGGGATGGGTACCACGCAGTATTACTTTAAAGGGTCTGCGTTTGCTCACCCAACCTCACCAAACCTCTCAGCCCCAAGAGTGTCCACCCTTATGTCTCAATCAGCTGTGGGTCTAGATATGGTCAATCCAGGTGGCATCACAGCCCCTGAACGAATTTTGTAAGAATTTCTCTCTCTTTCACTGTCTTTGTTTCACGGGTTTTTAAAAGTAATTGATTTTTATAATGGGGTTTAGCTGCTTTTCACTGCTGTGTTTATGCTGCTTTACACCCACTTGTCTCACTTACAGAGAGATATCAATACATAGCTTTGAAGATTCTTCCTAGTCAGATATATTCTTGGTCGGTGAATAGGAGGTTTTTGCGTCCAGTTCACTGAGCAAGGAGTAGGTCTTGTCTATTACATATTGGGTTTATGGAACGCTATCTGAGCTAATTTGAAACCCTTGTTTTATGCGTCACCCCACCTCACCGTTCCCGTTAAGCAGCCATAGTGTGTTTTCTAAACGTGGGACTCTGTTCTGTTTTGTAATTCAGTTCAAGTGTAGCGGTTTTTACATTCCCTCTATAAGTGATATCTTACGATAAGTGTCTTTCTGTGTGACTTATTTCACTTAGAATCGTCGTACCTAAATCCACTCATCATGCTGCTACTAGCCTTATGACGTTGATTTCATGCCTCAGTGATATTCCATTGTACATAAGGACCACAACTTCTTTATCCATTTTTCTCTTTCCTGGGATATTTAAGGTGTAATGAAGTGGAGGTTCTTGTCAACAGAGCAGCCCTAAACTTTGGGGTGCCTGTGTCTCGCTGATTTTTAGTTTTCCCAATTTATACACCCATGAGTGGAAGTGCCCTATGCTCTCTAAGCTGAGTTTTTTAGATGTTTCAGGACACACCGTACACTTCTCCAGAGTGGCTGTTGGCAATTTACATCCCGCCCATCAGCGTAGCAAGGCTCCCGTTTCTCCATGGCCTGTCCTGCATTTCTGGTTTTGACACTTTATTCAGCATGGCCCTTTTGACCGATGGGAAGCGAGACTTCTTTGTAGCGCTGATTTGCCTTTCCAGGTTGCTTGGTTGGCCAAAAAGGGCGTATGCGTTTTTTCCTGAATATATTCAGGAAAAAACGCATACGCCCTTTTTGGCCAAGGGCATCATGGTCGAGGTTTTGCCGCTTTTCCTGTGCTTTAAAGGCGATTCGAATCTACCTCCTGAAATCTGTTTCCTGTAATTCTGCCTTGCTTTCAAATCCTCTTCGTTGCCTTCCCTCAATATATTTGTGGACGAGAGTTATCATTTCTAACTCTGCAGGTTTGTGAATTGCAGTGCCCCTGAGCTCCATTTTTCAACTCGCTTTCTTGGGAGCTGGCCGCAAAAGCGCAGGATTGCTTCAGGCCCTATTGTGGTTCCGGGCGGCAGGCTGAGCCTGTGGTTAATTCTTCTTCCTGATGGGAAAATAGAGTGACCTGTGCCTGTCCCCACACCTAGACCTAGTCTCTCATTGGTTCCCCCTCTTCCCGTTCATCCTCAGGACAAATTGCAACCTGTACGGAACAGGAGGTTAAAGGTGCTCATTCTCCAAGGAGGGAGATTGCTAGTAAAGCGGCTGGAATGGCGAACCCGAGCACAAGGAGATGAGAAATGAGGTGCGTTTTAGAAACCTTTCCCGATCACATGGTGTACCATCTTCTGGGTTTCTCATGCATGTTTTCGATGTAGGAAGATGCCCTTGAAGCTGGAGATTTGGGACCTATGGGATGGGTACCACGCAGTATTACTTTAAAGGTCTGCGTTTGCTCACCCAACCTCACCAAACCTCTCAGCCCCAAGAGTGTCCACCCTTATGTCTCAATCAGCTGTGGGTCTAGATATGGTCAATCCAGGTGGCATCACAGCCCCTGAACGAATTTTGTAAGAATTTCTCTCTCTTTCACTGTCTTTGTTTCACGGGTTTTTAAAAGTAATTGATTTTTATAATGGGGTTTAGCTGCTTTTCACTGCTGTGTTTATGCTGCTTTACACCCACTTGACTCACTTACAGAGAGATATCAATACATAGCTTTGAAGATTCTTCCTAGTCAGATATATTCTTGGGCGGTGAATAGGAGGTTTTTGCGTCCAGTTCACTGAGCAAGGAGTAGGTCTTGTCTATTACATATTGGGTTTATGGAACACTATCTGAGCTATTTTGAAACCCTTGTTTTATGCGTCACCCCACCTCACCGTTCCCGCTAAGCAGCCATAGTGTGTTTTCTAAACGTGGGACTCTGTTCTGTTTTGTAATTCAGTTCAAGTGTAGCGGTTTTTACATTCCCTCTATAAGTGATATCTTACGATAAGTGTCTTTCTGTGTGACTTATTTCACTTAGAATCGTCGTACCTAAATCCACTCATCATGCTGCTACTAGCCTTATGATGTTGATTTCATGCCTGAGTGATATTCCATTGTACATAAGGAGCACAACTTCTTTATCCATTTTTCTCTTTCCTGGGATATTGAAGGTGTAATGAAGTGGAGGTTCTTGTCAACAGAGCAGCCCTAAACTTTGGGGTGCCTGTGTCTTGCTGATTTTTAGTTTTCCCAATTTATACGCCCATGAGTGGAAGTGCCCTATGCTCTCTAAGCTGAGTTTTTTAGATGTTTCAGGACACACCGTACACTTCTCCAGAGTGGCTGTTGGCAATTTACATCCCGCCCATCAGCGTAGCAAGGCTCCCGTTTCTCCATGGCCTGTCCTGCATTTCTGGTTTTGACACTTTATTCAGCATGGCCCTTTTGACCAATGGGAAGCGAGACTTCTTTATAGCGCTGATTTGCCTTTCCAGGTTGCTTGGTTGGCCAAAAAGGGCGTATGCGTTTTTTCCTGAATATATTCAGGAAAAAACGCATACGCCCTTTTTGGCCAAGGGCATCATGGTCGAGGTTTTGCCGCTTTTCCTGTGCTTTAAAGGCGATTCGAATCTACCTCCTGAAATCTGTTTCCTGTAATTCTGCCTTGCTTTCAAATCCTCTTCGTTGCCTTCCCTCAATGTATTTGTGGACGAGAATTATCATTTCTAACTCTGCAGGTTTGTGAATTGCAGTGCCCCTGAGCTCCATTTTTCAACTCGCTTTCTTGGGAGCTGGCCGCAAAAGCGCAGGATTGCTTCAGGCCCTATTGTGGTTCTGGGCGGCAGGCTGAGCCTGTGGTTAATTCTTCTTCCTGATGGGAAAATAGAGTGACCTGTGCCTGTCCCCACACCTAGACCTAGTCTCTCATTGGTTCCCCCTCTTCCCGTTCATCCTCAGGACAAATTGCAACCTGTACGGAACAGGAGGTTAAAGGTGCTCATTCTCCAAGGAGGGAGATTGCTAGTAAAGCGGCTGGAATGGCGAACCCGAGCACAAGGAGATGAGAAATGAGGTGCGTTTTAGAAACCTTTCCCGATCACATGGTGTACCATCTTCTGGGTTTCTCATGCATGTTTTCGATGTAGGAAGATGCCCTTGAAGCTGGAGATTTGGGAACTATGGGATGGGTACCACGCAGTATTACTTTAAAGGGTCTGCGTT